>NC_084598.1:45377588-45409990 GCF_033807715.1 Cololabis saira | reverse complement strand
ATGGGATGCCTGGGTCTGGGCCATGGGTGTCGCCCTGTTGGGGTTCCCTCTCTCCGGGCCCGTCTCCGGTCCGCCCCCCCCCTCCCTGTTGGGGGGTTCCCCTCTCTCCAGGCCCGTCTCCGGTCCCCCCCCCTCCCTGTTGGGGGGTTCCCTCTCTCCGGGCCCGTGTCCGGTCCCCCCCGCAGCCTCCGCGGCGGGGCGCCCCTCTGGTCTTGGAGGGCCACTTTCGTGGGGGCGGGTGCACCTGCCCGCGTCGGCGGCCGGGGCGGCTCTGTCTCTCCGGGCAGGCTTGGCCCCCTGCCGGGTGGGGGTCGTTGGCCTGGAGGGTGAGAGCCTCCTGGCCGCGTGTCCGGCCCGGACCGTGTGGCCGGGGATTGCCTGGTTCGCGGTCCGCCGCCGCGGGATCCCTGGCTGCTTCTTCCCGCGCCATGGGGGCCCCGCCTGCGGGCCCCCTCGGCCGCCGCCGGGGGGGGGGGGGGCTCGCAGGCATGGGTTGCCTCCCTCCTACCTCTCCCCTCTGTGGGGTTGCTGGTGGGCCTGGGTTCCGGGTTCTTCCTTGTCGGCCTCGCGGGTGGCGGGGTTGCTTCCCCCCCCCCCACTATAGATACACTTCAGGTGGAACTTTGTTTGGTTTATTACACACACACACACACACACACACACACACACACACACACACACACACACACACACACACACACACACACATACAGCCACTCAGACATATATATATATATATATATATATATATATATATATATATATATATATATATATATATATATATATATATATATATATATATATGATGTTTTGGTCGGCTCCGTGTCAGTTTTGTGTTTCGTTGTGGTTTTTGTTGCAGATTTCCAGTGCTCGACGTGTGTTCTTGCTTCCTGGGTCTGGGCCATGGGTGTCGCCCTGTTGGGGGTTCCCTCTCTCCTCCCACCTCCCCGCTTAGCATCTAATACAACAAAAGTTGTCTCCAGGATCTTTCCAGAGACCCAGAACATGAACATGAACATAAACCCTGAGTAATTATTGACATAAACAATGGCAGGTAAAAACTCCCCTAGTGTTAAGAAAAACCCCCTTTTAGGAGGGAAGAAACCTCCTGCCGAAGACCAGACTGGGGGGTCGGGGACGTCAACAGCACACAGCAGGCAGGTGGAAGCAGCAACAGGATGACCGGGGGTGGGGACTGCAGGCAGGTGGAAGCAGCAACAGGATGACCAGGGTGGGGACCGCAGGCCAGCACGCAGCTCCCGAAGCTCCGGCCCGATCAGCAACCCCCAGGTTGGGGTTCAAGGGTCGGGGAAAGGTTGAGAAGGGGCAGGGCCAGGCCAATCGTGAATTGATGAATTTATTTATTTGTACAGGGAGGCGGAGCAGCTGAAGAAATCCACGCCGATGATTCGCGGGTATCCCTTCAGAACCGTCAGGGTGGGGGGGGGGGGGGTCGGGGACGTCAGCAGCACACCGCAGGCAGGTGGAAGCAGCAGCTTCCACCTGTAACTAAGCAGTTTAGCAGTAACTAAACTAGTTACGACTAATGTAGTAGTAACTAGACTAGTTACTACTAGACCGGTAGTACTAGACTAGTTTCTATTAAACCAGTAGTAACTAGACTAGTTACGACTTTACTAGTAGCAACTAAACTATTAGTAACTAGACTGGTTGTAACTAGTCTAGTTACTACTAGAGTAGTTACTGTCATGACACAGAGCGTAAATATGTTATATTTACACGTATTCTTTAAAACAATCTCATTGCTGCGTCTATTTGAATGCAAGTTTAAAATATAATTGTACTTTTAAACAGTTTAAATTATAATTATACTTTTAAAAAGTTTCAAATATAATTACACTTTTAAACTATTTAAAATATTATGATACTTTTAAACTGTTCCAAATATTATAATGACACCTTTAAACAGCACCAGTACCCTTGAATATATTAAAGACCACTTTAATCATTTTTGCTTCTATTCTGAGTTTAAACTGTTGATAAATAAACGTAAACACCAGAAATACATCAGTGATGATCCGGCAGGAACTACAACACAGTAGTTACTGCAAGGTACTTTGAGTTTGTTGAAGTGTGTTTGATATTTTCAGGGGAGGGGCCGAGCCTCATCTGTCTTTATTGGTTTCCAGGCTGGTCCAGTGCCCCCCCCCCCCCCTTGTTTCCAGGCCGGTCCAGTGCCCCCCCACCATCGTCTCGGGGGGGGTTTCTGCCCAGAAAGACATCAGCGAGCCTCTAATACGATCAGCCCAACCACAGCTGCACCACCATGACGGATAATTGCATCACGAGGTCAGTGATAAAATCTGGAGGAGCATCTTTCTGAGAACACGGGGCTCTTTTTGCTGCTATTGTCTGCTGTTTCACGTTAGCGGGGAAAAGCCATTAAAGCGCCACCAAAGGTCGGAGTGAGCTTTGAACTCCCGACGAGGCCTGGTTCATAAAAATGACTTTATGTCGGCATAACATGATGTAACAAGCAGAAACCTGGTATCAAAACGATGGTAACACTGTGAGATTCCAGCAGAAGTACAAATAAAATAATATTGAAGGATTGGCGGCAAACTATAGATTACCAGATCAGCCGCAGGATCAGATTCAGACAGAATCTTTGAGTTTCACCTCAAGTAAAAAATCAGAGGAACCAGTTATTTGAAGTTGTCCAAGTGGTCCCTGCCTCCTCCCTATCAAAGCTTATTTTGAGATCCCCTACAACACGGGTGGCCAACCCGCGTCTCGCGAGCCACAGCAGCTCTTTGCCGGTGTCATGTGGGATCTTGCAACTTTATTTGATGGTGCAGTGAAAGACGGACACGTAGGAAGTAGAGGCAAAATATGCCGCGACTGGAATCGAACCTGCGTCGCTGTACAGGGGAAGGTTTACTTAAGTCGCCTGCTCAACCGTTGAACTATACGGGCGAGCTAGTGCTCGTGTTTGTGACGGAAATACTCGGAGGGAAAAAATCCACTCAAAATGCACGGCCAAACGAAAATATGAATATGAACACAGGGCGTTGTGGCAGGGTGCAGGATTGGGGCGTGGTCTGCAGGGGATTGGGGCGTGGTCTGCAGGGGAGAGAGGGAGTGCGGGGGAGTGTCTCACAGGTGTTTGGAACAGCTGATGGTGCACAGGTGTGCCTAATCCATGCTCTGTGTATTTCAGTAGTGTGCGGGCCCTGGAGACAGGAGAGGAATGACACAGAGCGGAGTGCTGATACACGTCTGGGTGATGAGAAATAAAGATCACAATTTCTCCACGAAACCCTGTGTCCTCTGTCCTGTCTGGTGACCCCCGGTAGCACGAGATTGCTACAGTTCTTTTGGCACAGCCGGGGGATTAACTAGCTGGCATTCGGGACAGGATGCGCACCAGCGGCGCACCTCCCCTCAAATGCCCGGCCAATAAAATTGGTCCATTATGCGGACCAGTGTCTTGTCTCACCCCATGTGACCAGCCATTGGGTTGTAATGAGCCACCTGGAAAACCATTTCCCGGCGGTTCTTTGTTACCAACAACTTCTTTCTTGAACTTTTCTTTATGCTTGAAGACTTTATGAGTCTTTAAACATCCACAGAATTTGTGTAACTCTGCTAAACAGATTTTCTAGGAATCTTCAGCAGATATTCCTAGAAAATATGTGGCGTTAAAAACGACGCAAATATAAATGACACAAATGTAAATGACACAGGCTCCAGATCTGCAGGACCAGCAGGATCTGGTCCTGGACAGGATCTGGTCTCGGTCAGGATCTGGTTCTGGATCAGGATCTGGTCTAGGACAGGATCTGGTCTAGGACAGGATCTGGTCTGGGTCAGGATCTGGTCTGGGTCAGGATCTGGTCTCGTTCAGGATCTGGTCTCATTCAGGATCTGGTCTAGGACAGGATCTGGTCTCAGACAGGATCTGGTCTCAGACAGGATCTGGTCTGGATCAGGATCTGGTCTCATTCAGGATCTGGTCTGGGTCAGGATCTGGTCTGGGTCAGGATCTGGTCTCAGGATCTGGTCTCGTTCAGGACCTGGTCTTGACCTGGATCTGGTTCTGGTCTCGTGGTCTGGCCGCGGCGTTTCCACCGGTGAGGCTTCGTCTCTCTGAACATTCATGTGTAATTGTGATGAATTATGAATCAGTTTGTGGTTGGAAGAGAAGTGATATTTGCATAACCTGCTCTGACCGGAGCCTCATGTTTTATTCGCGCGGCTCCTGCAGCACATTCTACACCAAATTAGCTTTTATCATTTACATTTCTGTGTTTATCGACGTGGCTCCTTCAGAAACGTTCACAAACATCAGAAACAACAAGGTGGTGAGGAATCAGCTCCGTCAGAAACACTCGCTCCTGTTGCATGCTGGGAGGCGGCGGCGGGAGGCGGGGCTTCTCCCTCGGGGCGACGTCACGGCGGCGAGAGTGAAGGTGGGATTCTGGAGGAGGACGAGGAGCCACTTTCTCTTCTTCTTCTCCTCCTTCTCCTCCTTCTTCTCCTCCTTTCTCTGCTGTCAACCTTTCAGGAGACTCAAACCAGGCGTGGCACGTTGCTAGGCAACCGGATGTCAGCGTGATGTCACTGTGATGTCATCATGAGCGTGATATCAGCATGATGTCAGCGTGATGTCAGCGTGATGTCAGCGTGATGTCAGCGTGATGTCAGCGTGATATCAGCATGATGTCAGCGTGATGTCAGCGTGATGTCAGCGTGATGTCAGCGTGATGTCATCATGAGCGTGATATCAGCATGATGTCAGCGTGATATCAGCATGATGTCAGCGTGATGTCAGCGTGATATCAGCATGATGTCAGCGTGATATCAGCGTGATGTCAGCGTGATGTCAGCGTGATGTCAGCGTGATGTCAGCGTGATGTCAGCGTGATGTCAGCGTGATGTCAGCGTGATGTCAGCGTGATGTCAGCGTGATGTCAGCGTGATGTCATCATGAGCGTGATATCAGCATGATGTCAGCATGATGTCAGCGTGATGTCAGCATGATGTCAGCGTGATGTCATCATCAGCGTGATGTCAGCGTGATGTCAGTGTGATGTCAGCGTGATATCAGCGTGATGTCATCATGAGCGTGATATCAGCATGATGTCAGCGTGATGTCAGTGTGATGTCAGCGTGATGTCAGCGTGATGTCAGCGTGATATCAGCGTGATGTCATCATGAGCCTGATGTCAGCATGATGTCAGCGTGATGTCAGCGTAATGTCAGTGTGATGTCACTGTGATGTCATCATGAGCGTGATATCAGCATGATGTCAGCGTGATGTCACTGTGATGTCATCATGAGCGTGATATCAGCATGATGTCAGCGTGATGTCAGCATGATGTCAGCATGATGTCAGCATGATGTCAGTGTGATGTCATCATGAGCATGATGTCAGCATGATGTCAGCGTGATGTCATCATCAGCGTGATGTCAGCGTGATGTCAGCATGATGTCAGCGTGATGTCAGCGTGATGTCAGTGTGATGTCACTGTGATGTCATCATGAGCGTGATATCAGCGTGATGTCATCATGAGCCTGATGTCAGCATGATGTCAGCATGATGTCAGTGTGATGTCATCATGAGCATGATGTCAGCATGATGTCAGCGTGATGTCATCATCAGCGTGATGTCAGCGTGATGTCAGTGTGATGTCAGCGTGATGTCATCATGAGCATGATGTCAGCATGATGTCAGCGTGATGTCATCATCAGCGTGATGTCAGCGTGATGTCAGTGTGATGTCAGCGTGATGTCATCATGAGCGTGATGTCAGCGTGATGTCATCATGAGCGTGATGTCAGCGTGATGTCATCATCAGCGTGATGTCAGTGTGATGTCAGCGTGATGTCAGCATGATGTCAGCGTGATGTCAGCGTGATGTCAGTGAACCTACGAGAAAAACATGCAGCTTCTTCCCATCAGAAAACAGGAAAATGAAAAAGTTCGGTCTGAACCTGGAGGATCAGAAAAGTCTTAATACGTGATTAACCCAACACCCACAGGGAAAGATATCAGCAGTGGTCTTAGAGAGACTAATGGGATCATGAGTTGTAGCACCGGAGTTACATGCCGGAGACCAGAACCGGTTCTCCAGGTTCTCCAGGTCCTCCAGGTCCGGAACAAACACACCCAGACCAGATCACCCCGTAACAAACACACCCAGACCAGAGCAGATCACCCTGTAACAAACACACCCAGACCAGAGCAGATCACCCTGTAACAAACACACCCAGACCAGAACAGATCACCCCGTAACAAACACACCCAGACCATGCACCATCTCTGACCTGGGCCTTTTTAAATCTAAACTGAAAACGTATTTATTCAGGGTGGCTTTTAATACCCAGTAGTGTGGTCACACTTTTTTATACTTTGGTCTTGATGGTATGTTTTATTATTATTATTTTATTGTGCAAGCGCTTTTTGCCTTGATTGTATGTTTATTATGCAAAGCACTTTGGTTCCCCTGTAGGTCGACGCAAGGTGCTATATAAATAAAGTACATTTACATTTACATTTAGAAACGGTCAAACGCAGCGATGGCAGTGTCTTTCACACCATTTCTTCTGGCTGTTACATGAGCAGCGGTTCTGTTCAACCAGGGACAAGGACCGGTCCGACTCAGTCCCGAACCTCTGCCTCTCATCCCAGACTAATTATCAACTCCTATTTCACTTCATGGACCAAATTAGATATTTGTTTTTCCATCTTGTTGCAGCCGTGTGAGTTTATTTTCTCCCTCTTAAGCGGGGGAGGGGATCTCAATCTGATTTTCTGCTCTGAATTACTGTCTAATGAATATAAGGTTTTGGTTGTGGAGACAGGCAGACTAGCTAATGGCTTTGTTAGATTGTTGAGCAGCATGCCACACTCATTACTGCTCTCAGCGCCGTGATTAAGTTGATTTTCAGGCCGAATCCATCGCCGAGAAGAGGAATCTGCTCACATATACAACTATACGCATGGCCGTAATGTAATTATACGACTTAATAAGTTATTAATACAGTTTGTGGCTCAGCTGGAAATTGAAAAGTGGACGGCTGAAAACACACGAATGCAACTAATGTTCATGTTCAGATTGATTTAATTCCTTTTAGTACAAGAACACGATGTTAAAACAGAACGTCGAAGCGAAGGCTGTGCAGTCCACGACCCGCGGAAAACATCACGACTCTCCTCCGGTCCGGAGCGTTCTGTTTGCATAAAGGCCAAGAGAGAGAGACATCAGCAGGGTATTAGAGAAGCAACTGCTGCTGCACATCAATCTGGAAACAGTTCTGGAACTATTTCCGTTGAATCTAGAGGGTTAGGGTTAGGGTTAGGGGGTTAGGGTTAGGGTTAGGGGGTTAGGGTTAGGGTAAGGGTTAAGGTTAGGGTTAGGGTTAGGGTTAGGATTAGGGTAAGGGTTAGGGTTAAGGTTAAGGTTAGGGTTAAGGTTAGGGTTAGTGTTAGGATTAGGGTTAAGGTTAAGGTTAGGGTTGGTGGTTAGGGTTAGGGTTAAGGTTAGGGTTAAGGTTAGGGTTGGTGGTTAGGGTTAGGGTTAAGGTTAAGGTTAAGGTTAGGGTTAGGGTTAGGGTTAGGGTTAGGGGTTAGGGTTAGGGTTAGGGTTAAGGTTAAGGTTAGGGTTGGTGGTTAGGGTTAGGGTTAGGGTTAAGGTTAGGGTTGGGTTAGGGTTAGGGTAAGGGTTAAGGTTAGGGTTGGTGGTTGGGTTGTTTATTGTTTATTGGATGGATCCCCATTAGCTGCCGCCTTGGCGACCACTAATCTTCCTGGGGTCCATAAAGTACATAAAATATTACATAAATGATAACATCTAAGACATAAATACATACAGTCTTACATTCCTAGCATAACTACACTTATAATAAAAACAATAACAACAATAATACACATACATGTACATACACACACACACACACACACACACACACACACACACACACACACACACACACACACATCAGTTATATATGCATAATATCCTAATATATTAATAACACTATAATTATTCTAATACACTATAATAGCACTAATAATACCATACATTAGTAATATATTTTTAGTCATTGCTTTCATTATAATAATTCTACTAATTTCAATATCAATAATAAATTCACAGTCATATGGGTTGGTGGTTAGGGTTAGTGGTTAGGGTTGGTGGTTGGATTAGGGGTCAGGGTTAGGGGTCAGGGTTAGGGGTTAGGGTTAGGGTTGGTGGTTGGGTTAGGGGTTAGAGGTTAGGGTTAGGAGTTAGAGTTAGGGGTCAGGTTCAGGGTTAGAGGTTGGGGTTGGGGTTAGGGGTTAGGGTTGGTCGTTGTGTTAGGGGTTAGGATTAGGGGTCAGGGTTAGCGGGTCAGGGTTAGGGTTGGTGCTTGGGTTAGGGGTTAGGGGTTAGGGTTAGGGGTTAGGGTTAGGGGCCAGGGTTAGGGTTAGAGGTCGGGTTAGGGGTCAGGGTTAGGTGGGTGATTGCGGCGCCCCTGAGGGGAACCAGCCTCCTTTGCTCGTTAGTGATTCAGAGATCCAAAAGAGGCATTCATTGAATTGATAATTAAACTGTGCAGGTAAATCAGAATCTGAATCAGCTTTATTCGCCAAATTTGAACATGGCCCCACAAGGAATTTGACTCCGGTTGTTTCGCTCACTGTACCCAGATTTTAAAAATAGCAGTAAATAAACAAATGTGGCACTTATTAACATATATACAATTAAAAAGGTGAAAGGTGCAGCAGTATGAGGTAGACGTGGCAATGACAGCTCTTAATAACATATGTACAATTTTTAAAAATCATGATTTAAGCAAGGCAAAATAAATACAAGTAATCAAATGGGTAGTTTTCCACAGGTCAGGTGGTGGTTTGGAGATGTCCTCTGACTGTGGTGAGTGGTTGAATAACGAAAAGATGCCACGGGGTTGGAGCACAACGTGTCCATAAACGTACGTCTGTAAGCCCATTGTTTGATTGTGTGTTGCTCCGTTTAGTTGCTTTATTGTTCACTTTAAGCTTTTTGGTTGCTAATGCTAAACTACAATGTATTTGTACTTGGAGCCAGGCGCTTGACTCCTGCTTTTCTCCTGTTCAGTTTAGCCGTTCTTTGTTGTTGTCGTTAGCATCCGTGTGCTAACACATGCTAGCCAGGTTTTTGGTTACAGAGCTAGCGTATCCAGGTACTCTATAGTTAGCCAAGTGTTGTTCTTGGTTCAGTTTTAGTGGTTTTAAAATGCTATAATGTGGTATTTCTGCTTACTTTAACCGCATCGGGGCTGAAAAAGTTCAGAGGATTTGAAAAGTGTTGTTTTGATTTCATAAGATTTGTTAAGTTTGAATCTTTACACAACAGGATTAATGAGTAAGTTTGATTGGTGGGCAACTCTGGAACAAAACGTCCGATTTAAATCCCTAAAGTTTTTTCATAATTCTTCTTCTTCTTTTCCTTTGGTTCCTCCCTTCAGGGGTCGCCACGGCGACTCCTCCGTCTCCATCCTTCTTCCCTCACAACGTCATACATCCTTCACAACATCCGTATACCTCCTCTTTGGTCTCTTCTAGAGACATCTCTGGTCTCCCTCCGTCTTGTAGACCCTGACTACGTTTCCATGCAGTCCAAATTGGGGTTAAGGTCAATATTCCGGTTACTGAAACATTGGGAATAATCTGTTTCCTTGAGTGAGCAAGCAGGGTTATCCCTGTTTACATGGATAATGCTGTATACGGAGAACGTAATGACGCAATTCCCGTCTCTTCTTCCTGTATCCAAATCCAAAACAACAACAATAACAGCAGCACGGAGGATAATCAACCGCCCAGTAGAAGTCGCCTTTTTCAGCGTCTTGCAGCGGAGCTTGATCTGGTCTGGCGTTCCTACAAATCCTGCTTCACCAACTTTTGGCTCACCCTTTAGTAAATCTGACTATCCCGGTACTTTATACCGTCTACAAATGCAGAAATGTTCATATCTTTCAATCATGAAGTGATTAGTCTCCTCCTGGTCTTGGTTTCTCCGTGTTTATGGACTCAAAAGACCAAGATTTCTTGCGAAAAGAACAGAAAACAAATTCCTGTTCCTTTTCATGGGGAAATCCCATTAGGTGTTTACATGACCCAATATTCAGGTTAGAAAAGGAGTAACCCAGGGGTAATTTTCAGGTTTTTAAAAACCGGAATATGAACAAATTCCAGTTATTCAAAGGGGTCATTGGTGTTTACATGGCCGTGGTTATTGCTAATAATCCAGTTAGAAAAGGGTTATTGATGCATGGAAACGTAGTCATTGATTCTTGTTGCTACTCCTTCAGAAACGTCCTGTCCTGCCTTTGTCCGGTTCGGCCCAAGCACCTCACTTCCTTTGCGTGAGCATCCTTTCTTCCTCTCCTCTCATCCCGGCGAGGAGGGGGCAGCATTAGTATGCTCTTTTCATATCTCTGCCCCCCTCCGCCCTCGCGCCCTCGCGCAGTGAACAAACATAAAAATAGTTTATGCTCCTGACAAGAAAATGCCTCTAATCCTGAGGTCTGTTGCCGAGCAAACAGACGCCATCGGCCACTTATTATTCTGCAGAGAATTTTCCATGTGGGGTGTTTGTGGTATCCATGGCAACAAAGTAGGGTGCACATATCCCCCCCGTCAGCGAGCAGAATGGGAGACGAGAGGATGAAAGAGGCGATAAAATAACACACTTAGCGAAAGGCACGAGGCAAGCTGGAACCTGTTAGCTGACAAACCGGAGTGTGTGTTTACACACCTGCACACAGCTGGAGGCCGGCACACAAACGCATTTGCATTTCTTTGACTGCATCCTTCTGTGTTTTTGTGCAACAGCAGGGCTGGAAATATTACCGAATCAGACGCACAGGTGTAACCTCATGTCTTTCTTGCCGAGTCATGTGCTGAAGTGTGTAAAAACATCAAAATCATTGGTATCACAGACATACAACCTCAGAGCAGCAACGCAGAACTTCTCTCACCGTGAGGCCCCAAAAGAATCCCAAAAAAGCCAGCAAAAGCCCCAAAAAAGCCCCCAAAAGCCCTAAAAAAGACCCCAAAAGGTCGAAAAAGCCCCAAAAAGCCCCAAAAAAGACCCCATAAAGGCCGAAAAAGCCCCAAAAGCCCCAAAAAGCCCCCAAAAAAGCCCCAAAAAGCCCCCCAAAAGCCCCCCAAAAAGCCCCAAAAAGCCCCAATAAGCCCCAAAACAGCCCCCAAAAGCCCCCAAAGGCCCCAAAAAGACCCCAATAAGGTCGAAAAAGCCCTAAAAAGCCCCAAAAACCACCAAAAAGCCCCAATACCCCCCAGAACCCCCCCAAAAAAGCCCTAAAAAGCCCCCAAAAAAACCCAAAAAGCCCCCCAAAAAGCCCCAAAAAAGCCCCAAAAACCCTTAAAAAGCCCCCAAAAAAGCCCCAAATGCCACAAAACAGGCCGAAAAGAACCCCAAAAAGCCCCAAAAAGCTACCGAACGCCAGACCAGATCAAGCTCTGCTGGAAAACGCTGAAAAAGGAAAACTACAGGGACTGGAAACAAAACGACTTCTACTGGGCTGTTGATTATCCTCCGTGCTGCTGTTATTGTTGTTGTTTTGGACTTGGATACAGGAAGAAGAAGCAGAAATGAGAGGAATTGCATCATGACGTTCTCCGTGCGTCGCTGGTTTGATCCAGATATCCTGAATGATTAATCACCATGTAAACGGGGATAACCCTGTTTGCTCACGCATGGAAACACATTATTCCCAATGTTTCAGGAACCAGAATATTGACCTCAATTTGGACTGCATGTAAACATAGTCAGTGTTTTTGTTAATGTTTAAGGCTGAACTCAGCGTGTTAATGTGTAAACGGCGGTTGCTGTAGCACGTCTGCTGAACTCTCTCCTCATTGGCCGCCCAGACCTCGGCTCTCCGTCTGACACCGTGGAGAACGACGTGAGTCGGTTGGAGAGGTGTGAAGATTGAGCTGCGGTCAAACCGCATCACCTGCTGGAAGCTAAATCAGCAGCGACGCTGCGAACGGCGTCGTGTTTGCATGAAACATTTGTTTTCCTTTGTGTTTTTTTTAATGCTCCCCGAACGCCGAGTCTTCCACTCCAAGTCAAGCTCCAATTTCCTGCCTCGTGTTTTTCTTATTTCAATTCACTCCTCTTCATCTCCTGCTCTTTTTATCTCCCCTCAGCTGTCACCTTCCCTCCTCCGGCAGGAATGATTTGCTCTCAGGGAACAAACATGATCATTATTTTAACAAAAGAGAGCAACTGCTGCAAGTCAGTGTAATATGTCTTCACATGCTCGATCAATAACCAGATAACTGTTGAAGCCCATCCATAGCTTGGTCTTGGTTTTGGTCTTGGTTTTGGTTTCGGTTTTGGTCTTGATCTTGGTCTTGGTCTTGGTTTTGGTTTCGGTCTTGGTCTTGGTCTTGGTCTTGGTCTTGGTTTCGGTATTGGTCTTGGTCTTGGTCTTGGTCTTGGTCTTGGTCTTGGTCTTGGTTTCGGTCTTGGTCTTGGTCTTGGTCTTGGTTTCGGTCTTGGTCCTGGTCTTGGTCTTGGTTTTGGTTTTGGTTTTGGTCTTGGTCTTGGTCTTGGTTTCGGTCCTCTCATGTTATGTCTGATTACAGTCCTGTAAATGTAAAAACAGCAGTGTGTTTAATCGTAACAGAGGAGCAGAAAGAAAACGTGAAGTTAGTTTGACTGAGCTGACGATGCGTCACCGCCGTTACCGACTCTGAGCCCTCCAATTACAGCTATCAAGTATCCCCCTGCACCGAGCAGCGATCAATAAGTGAATTAGACTCCACTTTCAGCTTCCTCCCCGGCCAGCCGGCCCCAGAACCAGCTGGCCGGGATAACGAGCCTGGAGAACCGGCAGCATCTGCAGCAAAGACATCACACCAGTGTTAGCGCATCAGTCTTCCCGGGAGGGGACGCCCCGGCTGGTCCCCCAAGACCAGACCATGTGAGGACCAGAGACAGAAAACCGGGACCCATGAGTGATCCAGGAGTGATCCAGAAGTGATCCAGGACCCAGGAGTGACCCAAGAGTGATCCAGGAGTGACCCAGGAGTGACCCAGGACCCAGGAGTGACCCAGGAGTGATCCAGGAGTGACCCAGGAGTGACCCAGCAGTGATCCAGGAGTGATCCAGGAGTGATCCAGGAGTGACCCAGAAGTGACCCAGGAGTGACCCAGGACCCAGCAGTGATCCAGGAGTGACCCAGGAGTGATCCAGGAGTGATCCAGGAGTGATCCAGGAGTGACCCAAGAGTGATCCAGGAGTGATCCAGGAGTGATCCAGGAGTGATCCAGGAGTGACCCAAGAGTGATCCAGGAGTGACCCAGGAGTGACCCAAGAGTGATCCAGGAGTGACCCAGGAGTGACCCAAGAGTGATCCAGGAGTGACCCAGGAGTGACCCAAGAGTGATCCAGGAGTGACCCAGGAGTGACCCAAGAGTGATCCAGGAGTGACCCAGGAGTGACCCAGGAGTGATCCAGGAGTGACCCAGGAGTGACCCGGACCCAGGAGTGACCCAGGACCCAGGAGTGACCCAGGAGTGATCCAGGAGTGATCCAGGAGTGATCCAGGAGTGGCCCAGGAGTGGCCCAGGAGTGATCCAGGACCCAGGAGTGGCCCAGGAGTGACCCAGGAGTGATCCAGGAGTGGCCCAGGAGTGACCCAGGACCCAGGAGTGACCCAGGAGTGACCCAGGACCCAGGAGTGACCCAGGAGTGATCCAGGAGTGATCCAGGAGTGATCCAGGAGTGACCCAAGAGTGATCCAGGAGTGATCCAGGAGTGATCCAGGAGTGATCCAGGAGTGACCCAAGAGTGATCCAGGAGTGACCCAGGAGTGACCCAAGAGTGATCCAGGAGTGACCCAGGAGTGACCCAAGAGTGATCCAGGAGTGACCCAGGAGTGACCCAAGAGTGATCCAGGAGTGACCCAGGAGTGACCCAAGAGTGATCCAGGAGTGACCCAGGAGTGACCCGGACCCAGGAGTGACCCAGGACCCAGGAGTGACCCAGGAGTGATCCAGGAGTGACCCAGGAGTGATCCAGGAGTGGCCCAGGAGTGACCCAGGACCCAGGAGTGACCCAGGAGTGACCCAGGACCCAGGAGTGACCCAGGAGTGATCCAGGAGTGATCCAGGAGTGACCCAGGACCCGGGAGTGACCCAGAAGTGACCCAGGAGTGATCCAGGAGTGATCCAGGAGTGATCCAGGAGTGACCCAAGAGTGATCCAGGAGTGATCCAGGAGTGATCCAGGAGTGATCCAGGAGTGACCCAAGAGTGATCCAGGAGTGACCCAGGAGTGACCCAAGAGTGATCCAGGAGTGACCCAGGAGTGACCCAAGAGTGATCCAGGAGTGACCCAGGAGTGACCCAAGAGTGATCCAGGAGTGACCCAGGAGTGACCCAAGAGTGATCCAGGAGTGACCCAGGAGTGACCCAGGAGTGATCCAGGAGTGACCCAGGAGTGACCCGGACCCAGGAGTGACCCAGGACCCAGGAGTGACCCAGGAGTGATCCAGGAGTGATCCAGGAGTGACCCAAGAGTGATCCAGGAGTGATCCAGGAGTGATCCAGGAGTGATCCAGGAGTGACCCAAGAGTGATCCAGGAGTGACCCAGGAGTGACCCAAGAGTGATCCAGGAGTGACCCAGGAGTGACCCAAGAGTGATCCAGGAGTGACCCAGGAGTGACCCAAGAGTGATCCAGGAGTGACCCAGGAGTGACCCAAGAGTGATCCAGGAGTGACCCAGGAGTGACCCAGGAGTGATCCAGGAGTGACCCAGGAGTGACCCAGGACCCAGGAGTGACCCAGGAGTGATCCAGGAGTGATCCAGGAGTGACCCAAGAGTGATCCAGGAGTGATCCAGGAGTGATCCAGGAGTGATCCAGGAGTGACCCAAGAGTGATCCAGGAGTGACCCAGGAGTGACCCAAGAGTGATCCAGGAGTGATCCAGGAGTGATCCAGGAGTGACCCAAGAGTGATCCAGGAGTGACCCAGGAGTGACCCAGGAGTGATCCAGGAGTGACCCAGGAGTGACCCGGACCCAGGAGTGACCCAGGACCCAGGAGTGACCCAGGAGTGATCCAGGAGTGATCCAGGAGTGACCCAAGAGTGATCCAGGAGTGATCCAGGAGTGATCCAGGAGTGATCCAGGAGTGACCCAAGAGTGATCCAGGAGTGACCCAGGAGTGACCCAAGAGTGATCCAGGAGTGACCCAGGAGTGACCCAAGAGTGATCCAGGAGTGACCCAGGAGTGACCCAAGAGTGATCCAGGAGTGACCCAGGAGTGACCCAAGAGTGATCCAGGAGTGACCCAGGAGTGACCCAGGAGTGATCCAGGAGTGACCCAGGAGTGACCCGGACCCAGGAGTGACCCAGGACCCAGGAGTGACCCAGGAGTGATCCAGGAGTGATCCAGGAGTGGCCCAGGAGTGGCCCAGGAGTGATCCAGGACCCAGGAGTGGCCCAGGAGTGACCCAGGAGTGATCCAGGAGTGGCCCAGGAGTGACCCAGGACCCAGGAGTGACCCAGGAGTGATCCAGGAGTGATCCAGGAGTGACCCAGGACCCAGGAGTGACCCAGGACCCAGGAGTGACCCAGGAGTGATCCAGGAGTGATCCAGGAGTGACCCAGGACCCGGGAGTGACCCAGAAGTGACCCAGGAGTGATCCAGGAGTGACCCAAGAGTAAGCCAAGAGTGACCCAGGAGTGATCCAGGAATGACCCAGGACCCAGGAGTGACCCAGGAGTGACACACACAGATGTTTAGACGGAAACAGGAGCTAGAAACCAGAATCACCAGAAAACTGCATCCTGCGTTGCAGGAACGTTGCCATTTTGAAGTTCAATAACCTCAATAACTGAACAACAAAGGCCCTTAAGGCTTTTGTCTGTTTTAAAACATGAATCTTAATTTCCTATCATGATATATTTGTTTATTTTTAGGAAGTGTGGAGTCGCTGTCGTGGTCGTCTGTCCCTGCTGTCGACCTAATCCAGCCAAAGTTCAGTCTGGCTGCTGCCCTGGTTCTCTGAGGGAACTGAGTCACAAACCGACCAATGGATGGAGGCCCAGGTCACATGACACACTGGTCTCTGAAGAGCTGTGTTACTACAATTACCCAGCATGGGTAAATAAAGTATAACTATAAGTTATTTCTGCTAAAGATGGCAGTCCTGGTACGAGTTCAGTAAATGGCAGTAACATGGCGTGTGCCGATGCATCAAGCTCTTTCTTATTTATTTATTAATTAATTTATTTATTTACTTATATATTCATTCTTTATTTATTTATTCTTTATTTATTTATTTATTTATTTATTTATTTATTTATTTATTTATTTATTTATTTATTTATTTATTTATTTATTTATTTATTTATTTATTTATTTCATTAAAAGAAAAACAATACAGGTCAATATAATTAGAACAAATCTCTTTCCTTGAATGAAAGGGAACAGAAAGAAGACTAAGCTTATTTTATCCCTCCCTTTTTCCTAAAAAATCACATTTCAAATAGTGTAATCATCAAAAAAAACAAATGACAAATTATTCAATAAAAAAAAAACAGTTTCCAATAAAAAAAAGAAAAAAGAAAACCAAAACTGCAACAAAGTTATAAAATAACACTAAATAGTTGTCGTCAAACACACATAGTCGTATTCTTTTTTGATTCAAAGAATAAAAATATGACAATGGTGCTAAAAAGAGAGAGAGAAAAAAAGAAAACCCACGAACTTAACAATTATCCTCATATTTCTTCATCAAACTGGCTTTTATTATTCTTTTAAATATAATGTTTGTTTTGCATTCTTTGGCTTCTGTATCCACATTGTTCCATGAACTGATTTTTTAAAGATATCTGTTCCTTTTAAGTTATACTTATTTTCTCTTTATGCAATTTTTTTCTGTATATTTCGGTGAACCAGAGAGTCAAACACAAGAGTTTTATGTGTTTAAACTCTAATCTAGAGGCTTCTTTTAAAGAGGTCAGGAAAGTGTGTTTATTCTTGTTCATGTCGCCTCCTGACGTCTGTATAACCAGATCCAGCGGTCATGATGAATTGTTGGTCTTTATTTCTTTGGTCTGTATCTGCGTATCGTTGAACGTTTAAATACCAGGATATGAAAGTGGCTGAGATGATGGCGGAGACCCCGATCCCCCCAGCAGGGTCTCCGCCCCCATATCTCATATCTCACATCTCCAGGAACACTGGCTCCGTGTGTTTGTGTCTCTGCCATGTTTGTCCTGCCGTTTGGCAGAGGAAGGGGTTGTCGGTGCCACCGCCCTGGTGGGGGTGTGATGTCATATCACAGCGCCGCGTTCTGCTGCCACAATGGAGCATCTGCTGTGGATCTGACGGCGGATCGGGACCAAACTCTGGTCACCAGAACCAGGAAAAGGCTGTAATTACGGGGAAGAGAAACCAGTTTGAACATCAGATTATTGAATCGGTGTTTTGTTTTATTTTATCTTGGATCCCCGTTAGCGGACGCAAATAGCCAGCTAATCTTCCTGGAGCCGCGAGTTTATGAATGGATGGAGTTTATGAATATATAAATAAATACAATTACATCACTCCATCAACCCTCCCCACTAACCCCAACCACAACATTACATTAACAAAAAAACTGTCTCTGCTTGTTGCTTTAGTAACGGCATAAATCTGTTCTACTGTGAGATGAACCTGGACATATACGTTCTTTTCATTGCATTTGGTCTTGGTAAAGGAATGGAAAGGGATGGAAACATGACCCCTGCTAACTTGTCTTGTCCTGGACCACTGGTTCTTGGGGTAACTGTACCAAATAATAATGTCCATGGACCACTGGTTCTTGGGGTAACTGTACCAAATATTAATGTCCATGGACCACTGGTTCTTGGGGTAACTGTACCAAATAATAATGTCCATGGACCACTGGTTCTTGGGGTAACTGTACCAAATATTAATGTCCATGGACCACTGGTTCTTGGTAACTGTACCAAATATTAATGTCCATGGACCACGGGTTCTTGGTAACTGTACCAAATATTAATGTCCATGGACCACTGGTTCTTGGTAACTGTACCAAATATTAATGTCCATGGACCACTGGTTCTTGGTAACTGTACCAAATATTAATGTCCATGGACCACTGGTTCCTGGGGTAACTGTACCAAATATTAATGTCCATGGACCACTGGTTCCTGGGGTAACTGTACCAAATATTAATGTCCATGGACCACTGGTTCTTGGGGTAACTGTACCAAATATTAATGTCCATGGACCACTGGTTCTTGGTAACTGTACCAAATATTAATGTCCATGGATCACTGGTTCTTGGTAACTGTACCAAATATTAATGTCCATGGACCACTGGTTCTTGGGGTAACTGTACCAAATATTAATGTCCATGGACCACTGGTTCTTGGTAACTGTACCAAATATTAATGTCCATGGACCCCTGGTTCTTGGTAACTGTACCAAATATTAATGTCCATGGACCACTGGTTCTTGGTAACTGTACCAAATATTAATGTCCATGGACCACTGGTTCTTGGTAACTGTACCAAATATTAATGTCCATGGACCACTGGTTCTTGGTAACTGTACCAAATATTAATGTCCATGGACCACTGGTTCTTGGTAACTGTACCAAATATTAATGTCCATGGACCACTGGTTCTTGGTAACTGTACCAAATATTAATGTCCATGGACCACTGGTTCTTGGTAACTGTACCAAATATTAATGTCCATGAACCACTGGTTCTTGGTAACTGTACGGGTCACTGTCAAGTCCAACTGATGCTAATTTAAGACCATAATCGGGGACCATCTAGTTCAATTTAGCTAAAGCTCTGATAAACCTGGGCTTCAGTGAGTTAAAGTCATGAAATGGCTGTAGATAATTACAGTCCCCCGACGTCAAACTTCCACTTAAAAGTGGACATTTGCACCTTTATTCTTTGGTCCTGGTAAGGCAAGTTTATCTGTACAGCACAATTCAACACAACGTAATTCAAAGTGCTTTACATCAACATTAAAAGCGGCAAGACAGAATTACACAGTAAATAACAAACAAAATGAAATAAAATGATGAGAAAAGAGGTAAAATAATAAAAAGCACCAGTTGTAAAAAGTAAGGGCAGTAGATCCAGCAGGTTCATCTCATTCTTACAATGGCAAGAATTACGTTTCTATACGGTCAAAACGTACAAAGACCAGGTCAAATACAGTCAGCAGTCAGTTTATCTTATTTTCCTCTCAGTTCTGACTTCAGAGCGATGACGCTGACATTTCACCAACCCTGGTTGATGCTTCGGCAGCAATGCCTGCAGGAACAGACGCGTCGATCAGCCGATCAGCAGGTTGACGTCAGCAGTTCCGGGTTTTTGGATTCATGAATTAGAAATGAAGAGTGTTGAGGCTGAATCCCGGTGGAGGACGTCTCACATCCGCCAGACTCTCCCCTTTATCTGAGCTTTCTACAGATCAGTTTCTCCCGGAGACGGCCGAGCAGCCGAGCAACACGTTTCATTGATGGCAGGAAGAAAACCTCCTTCCTCTCTGGGGTTCCTGGAAAATTCTGAGGAGGAAATCCACCACATGAAAGCAAATTAAAAGAAGAAATTACGATCGATACCTGTTTGAGAATCCTGAATAGAAAAGGATATCTGTTAGTCTGCGCCAGGAAACCTGTTAACCCAAGTTAGCTGGCTGCAGTAAACTTGTTATGCTAAGCTTGTCAGCATCATTTTAATAGAGGGTCTGCATTGACGTCACTTCCCCACTGGACCAACCCCCTTACTCGCACTGAGTGGCTAAACATCAGCAAAAATGGCTGCAACTAGTGGAAAAGACGGGATAACAGCCGATTCTGGGCTTAAATTAGCGTCAGTTGGACTTGACAGTGACCCGTACAGTTACCCCAAGAACCAGTGGTCCATGGACATTAATATTTGGTACAGTTACCAAGAACCAGTGGTCCATGGACATTAATATTTGGTACAGTTACCAAGAACCAGTGGTCCATGGACATTAATATTTGGTACAGTTACCAAGAACCAGTGGTTCATGGACATTAATATTTGGTACAGTTACCAAGAACCAGTGGTTCATGGACATTAATATTTGGTACAGTTACCAAGAACCAGTGGTCCATGGACATTAATATTTGGTACAGTTACCAAGAACCAGTGGTTCATGGACATTAATATTTGGTACAGTTACCCCAAGAACCAGTGGTCCATGGACATTAATATTTGGTACAGTTACCAAGAACCAGTGGTCCATGGACATTAATATTTGGTACAGTTACCAAGAACCAGTGGTCCATGGACATTAATATTTGGTACAGTTACCAAGAACCAGTGGTTCATGGACATTAATATTTGGTACAGTTACCAAGAACCAGTGGTTCATGGACATTAATATTTGGTACAGTTACCAAGAACCAGTGGTCCATGGACATTAATATTTGGTACAGTTACCAAGAACCAGTGGTTCATGGACATTAATATTTGGTACAGTTACCAAGAACCAGTGGTCCATGGACATTAATATTTGGTACAGTTACCAAGAACCAGTGGTCCATGGACATTAATATTTGGTACAGTTACCAAGAACCAGTGGTCCATGGACATTAATATTTGGTACAGTTACCAAGAACCAGTGGTCCATGGACATTAATATTTGGCCACCAATCCAGTTTCCTGATATTTATATGAACTTAATTTCTACTCCGGGGAAATACACGAAGCAAAGCTTGAAGGCTTACAAAAGTCTTGACGCTTGGTCCGACTTCAAGGCAGGATTTGTTGTAGAAATTAAAGTGATGAGGACACCGAACTTTGTGATTTGACAGTTTAACGTTAGCTACCCAAAAATCCAACATTAGCTGATACAAAATGGGAACCACAAATCCACGTTTCGGTGTCTGGAATCCATTTGTCTCTCTTAAGCTTATTTTTCGGCAGTGTGTAAAACGATAACTCCGATTTCTTGCTAAATCTGAGTACAGTCGATCACACAACAGCTCTTTCCCATTTTAGATGTTTTCCAGTTGCTCAAACTGAAAGTTTACGCTGTCACTCAGTCTTTCTGACACTCAGTCTTTCTGACACTCAGTCTTTCTGACACTCAGTCTTTCTGACACTCAGTGGGTGAAACCTGCTGTGAAGTCACATCTGTGACGTCATGAACATTCCCTCTATTATAGCGTTTTCAAGATAAATATTAGTAGACTTTTTAAATTGGCACATTTTTGCAGCTTTTGTGTTTTATTTGACATAAATGTCCCTAAATGTGAAGAGAACAGTTGTGGGTTTGTTAGTATCAGTGACGTCTTCAGCAGGTTCTAGCGCCGCTGCTGAGCTACAAGGACGTATCTCAGGAAGGATGAAGGATCTGGATGATTGACACCTCAGTAGAATCCTAACAGCCAATAGGATCCGTGACAGTCCACAAGTCCTCGGCAGGAATTGTCCAATCAGAATGAAGATGGTGGTTCCTGGTAGCGCTAGTTTGCTGCTAGCGCGAACAGAAATGGTTCCAGAATGATCCAGATTCGTCTCAGTTGTTGGATTCCATGAATCTGGTGCAGTTTTTCCCCTGGAATCTGATTTCTGATGGTGAAACACCAAAGATAAAGATTTGTGTGTTGTATTTTACCAACGTTCGGAAGAGGGGATTTCGGCCACGTTTCCACATAACCAGGTATTTTCAAAAACTGATATCTCCCCCTCTACGTTTTGAAAAATCCCATCATTTCCAGGAACCTGCATAAATATCTGTTAAGGTGCTATGAGCAGCCAAACCTACAGGGGGCAGTGTAACGAGAAGATAAAGTCATGCTAGCCAATCAGAATCCTGGAAAAAAAACATCAACAAATGACACGAGTAACTTCCAGTTACTTCCAAGATGAACCAGAGTCTTTGGTTTGGAGTGACAGAGAAGTGGAGTTACTTTTAAGTGTGACGTTAGAATATAAAACAGGTAAAATACAAGTAAATATTGACGGTTACAAACTAATTGTAATCACAGGTGTCACTCATGACGCTGGTGACGTTTCTGTCTCATAATGTGACGTTCTGAAGCCTAAATGTCCGTTTCTCTCCGTTTACAAGCAAACGTGAAGACGGAGCTTTTGCAAATCTCCACTTTGGCCGGAGTTTCAGAAATGATGGTTTTTGGAGACTTTGAGCTTCGTTTTCGTGTAAACGAACGACCAAAACGCAGGAAAACAGCACCTTTTTTGCTACGTGGAAACAGGGCCTCAGTAGAATCCTAACGGCCAATAGGATCCGTGACAGTGCACAAGTCCTCGGCAGGAATTGTCCAATCAGAATGAAGATGGTGGTTCCCGGTAGCGCTAGTTTGTTCCTACTGCGAACAGAAATGGTTCCAGAATGATCCAGATTCGACTCAGTCGTTGGATTCCATGAATCTGGTGCAGTTTTTCCCCTGGAATCTGATTTCTGATGGTGAAACACCAAAGATAAAGATTTGTGTGTTGTGTGTTCCCAACGTTAGGAAGAGGTGATTTCATCTCATTTTCATTCCGGCCTTGAGCTCGTCAAACTTCCAATCTCAGCAGCGGCGATGCCCATGCATGCACTTGATAGACAAGAGACGCGCCGGCCGGAATACCAAGCACTGGCACATGTTCGTATGAGCAACGGAAACATATCTGAGTTTATATGAATCTCAAACACGCCGCCAGCGCTGCTGCTGTCACTCACCCTCGTATTAACATTCATGCTCACACAGGCCTGGCCGTCCTCACATCATCACGCCGCAGCACAAACATACATGTGTTCACACATAAACACATGCTAATTCCCCCGCAGCAACACACAGAAGCAAAAATATGACAAAGACATGCAAATATGAGCGACGTAAACCCCTGAAACGCCAGGCGAAGACGTTCCTCCCTCACAAATCCGACCGACACGGCGCGGCGGATGTTTCTGGATGTTCAAACAGACACACATTGTGCTAAATGATTTGTATCCTCCTCCTCTCTGATGCTCATGAATAAAACACGCTTCTCAGGGGAACTTTTTGCTTGACATAAATAAGAATTTAGATAGAAAATTGCATTATTAATCTGTGGCTCCTGGCTCAGCTCCTCCTGTAAAGAATTCATAGCGTGGTGGGAGTTTACAGCGTCACGCGGAACAAACGCCTGGAGGGCCGGAGGGCTGCGAGGCCGCGCTGTGATTGGTCGGGGTTTTGTTTCCTTTATTCTGCTGCATTCTGTGTTAGTAGTAAATAGGTTTTACTGGGTTATTATGACTAGAACTGGGAAAAACCTCTGACGTCTTCCTGTGCGTTTCTGAGGGAGGTTTGAAGCCCAGTTACTCTAACCAGGACTAGTGGAGCTGAAACCAGGACTAGTAACTGAAACCAGGACTAGTGGAGCTGAAGCCAGGACTAGTTCCAGATCTACCAGTCCTGGTTTCAGTCCTGGTTTCAGTCTTCAAACCTCAGTTTCAGTCGTCAGCACGTCCACATCATGACTGACAGAAACTCTGAATAAGTCAGCCGTTTTCCGGACCTCCTGCTGCGCGGCGGCTGCAGGAATCTCTTCACACATTAGGCCCATTTTAAAAACCTTACACTGGCTACCTGTTAGTTTTCGTGTTGATTTTAAAGTTCTTTTATTAGTTTATAAAGCGCTACATGGGCTTGCGCCAGAGTATATTTCAGAGATGTTTTTATTCTATGAACCAGGAAGGCCCCTCAGATCCTCTGGCTCTTCTTTTCTAGCTGTTCCACAGAGTAGAACTAAAACATTTGGTGATGCTGCTTTTAACCACTATGCTCCAAAACTGTGGAACAGCCTGCCGGAGGATCTGAGAGGAGCTGGAAATGTGGACATTTTTAAACGTAGATTAAAAACTCATCTCTTTGGTCTGGCTTTTATGTAGCATCACATTTTATAGTTTTAGTTTTATTCCGTTTAAAATTTTTTAAAGGTATCTGTTTTATTTATTTATCTATCTCTTATAATGTTTTTACTATTTTTATTGTTGTGGACTGATTATTTTTTTTTAGCCTTAATCCTTGAACCTTTATCTTTTTATAAATTTTATATATTTTATATTGTATGTCAGGGTGCATTGGTCTCCCAGTTTTTATTTGTTTATTATGCTTATTTTTCAATCAAAATGTCAAAGCACCTTGTATTTCATGTACTTGGACGAAAGGTGCTATATAAATAAAATTTGATTGATTGATTGATTGATTGATTGATTGATTGATTGATCCCACTCAGTCCTGGTTTCAGCTGTGGTTTAAATCTCAGTTTCAGTCCTGGTCCATGTTTCAGATGTTGTTTGAGTCCTGGTTTCAGTCCTGGTTTCAGTCCTGATTTCAGTCCTGGTTTTAGTCCTGGTTTTAGTCCATGTTTCAGCTCTGGTTTCAGTCCTGGTTCCAGCTCTGGTTTAAACCTCAGTTTCAGTTCTGGTTTCAGTCCTCGTTTCAGTCCTGGTCCGTGTTTCAGCTCTGGTTTCAGTCGTCGGCCCGTCCACATCATGACTGATGAAACTCTGAATAAGTCATCGTTTCCCGGGCCTCCCGCTGCGCGGCGGCTGCAGGAATCTCTTCATCCCACTCACAAACAGCTGGAAGCAGCAAACAGCTCCAGACATGTTTGATGTTCCCCGAGAGCGGGACGAGTCCCTGTCGCCCAGAGGAATCTCTAATGTGGATGTTATTGATGACAGCTGGTGCATTGATAAGCTGGAATGAAGAAGGAGAAGATGACAGAAACCTGGCAGACTGCTTTAGTGGTTCAGGTTGTCACTTAATTTCTGCTATTAAACTCAGTGTATTTGTCTTTTCCCTTTGTTTTTCAGCCGTATGTGTTTCCTCTACATGTGGGGTCCCTCTCCAGTGGCTACCGTTAGCCTCGTCTCGTTAGCCTCGTGGCTCACAGACAGCCCTTCAATGCTCTCACTGAACAAAACTGCTGTTTCAAGAAGGTTTTGCAGATAATTGTGTAAATGGTAAAAAAGAGCATGTTTTCTGAGTTAAGTTCCATCATAAAGTCACAAATGTCATAGTTTGGTCTGTAGATCATTCAGCCGTTTCAGTTTTTATCATTCACTAACCATCACTAGCGACCACCTGTTAGCTGCTAGCAACATTAGCTTGTTAGAAGCTGAACGCAGTTTCTCCGTGTCTGAATCTGGGGACTGAGAAAAACCTGGGTCCTGTAGGCCTGAGGGGTCTGGAAGGTTCTGGAAGTTACAAAAACTTCACGTCTTAATATACGTATTTACTAATATACACAAGTCCTGGTTTCAGTTCTGGTTCCAGTCCTGGTTTCAGTCCTGGTCCATGTTTCAGATGTTGTTTCAGTAGCGACACTTGTAATGAGGCTGTTTGGACAGATAGGAATGTATGTAAAGTCATATTAATTAGCAAAATTAATGTTAGCATAAGCTAAGGCCCCGTTTACACATAGCCAGGTATTTACAAAAACGGATATTTCCCCCTCTACGTTTTGAAACATTCCATCGTTTACACGAGATCGTTTTCAAAATCTCTTCGTTTACACGGATCCGCATAAATACGCTGTTAACGTCATGCCAGCCAATCAGAATCCTGGAAAAAACATCAACAAATGACACGTGTAACTTCCAGTTAAGGCTGATTTATGGTTCCGCGTTACACCAACGCAGAGCTACGGCGTAGGGTACGCGGCGACGCGCACCGTACGGCGCGCATCGCCGCGTACACTATGCCGTAGGCTCTGCGTTGGTGTAACGCAGGGTCGATTTAATTCAGGCTTTACTTCCAAGATGAACGAGAGTCTTTGGTTTGGAGTGACAGAGAAGTGGAGTTACTTTTAAGTGTGACGTTAGAATATAAAACAGGTAAAATACAAGAAAATATTGACGGTTACAAACTAATTGTAACCACAGGTGTCGCTCATGACGCTGGTGACGTTTCTGTTGCATAATGTGACGTTCTGAAGCCTAAATGTCCGTTTTCCTCTGTTTAGACGCAAACGTGAAAACTGAGTTTTTGAAAATCTACACTTTGGCCGGAGTTTTCAGAAATGATCGTTTTTTGGAGACTTTGAGCTCCGTTTTCGTGTAAACGAACGGCCAAAACGCATGAAAACGTCTCCGTTTTTGCTACGTGGAAACGGGGCCTAAGTCCCCAAAGACATAGTTACAATACAATTGAATGCTTTAACATTTTTTAAATTAAAATTAAATTTACATTAACTCAATTTAAAATGATTACCTGTGAGTGAATTGAGGGGGGCGTGTTCCAGTCGGCCCCCCGACCTGTTTGGTCCGCTGAAATGAGAGACACGCCCCTGCAGGCCCGAGCTGATTGACATCATTACCGGGGCGTGCAGCTTTTAGGCAGGTGTTGTAAACGTGGTGGCTGATGGGTATATTCAGAAACACACAAAGCTTGCATGTGTTCGTACGTCTGAGATCCATTCAGGCTTCCAGGTGGGGGGTTGAGCTCTCCCAGTCACAAGTGTCTCACATTAGGAGACACAAAGACCTCAGCAGGTGCTCCCTCCTGCCTTTGTCTCTCCGGCTCTCTGCTGTTTATTTGTTCAACTCTCCCAAAGAAAAGTTCCTCTCCGTCCGCCGCGCGGGGGGGGAAACAAAGAGGAGGAACGTGTCCGCCAGCGGCCACAAAGCAGAGGTGGACACGTCGGGGTTGGCGTGGCGTGAAACGGCAGGTGCTCCACAGACGGGTAAACCGGAGGTCGACTTCTCTTCTCCCGGCGAGGAAACGTAGAAACAACCGGCTAACCGGCACCGCTACACCGCTACACCGCTACACCGCTACACCGCTACACTGCAAAAACTAACGTCTTAGAAAGTTTCTAGCCTTTCTCGTAGAAACAAAACGCCTTGTTTCAAGAAAAAATACGAATGTTTTCAGACTTTTTTCCTGGTTTTAAGAGTTTTGGTCAAGAAAATCTTACTCCATTGGCAGAGATGTTTTTGCTCCATAATAAGACAAATATCGTATAAATTTAGGAATATTAGGTTGATTTCCAGCAGGGCTGTTTTTGCAGTGTAGATCTGCTTTGGGCCTCAGCGCATTCCTGAGCCGGAGATATTCACAAACCCCCATCTTACAAACTTAGAATAGAATAGATCTTTATGGTCATTATCACCAGGTACAACGGAATTAAAAGTGCTAAAAAAAATAAATCAAATGAAATAAAAACAAATAAAATAAAATAGATACATATCTGGACACATTCACCCCTCCACACACCAACATTACAAGAACTTTCATCAACATACAATAATTTTCGTTATTGCACATTAGCTTAAACTTAACCCGTTCCTACGTTCCTGCTCTGAAATGACGTACCCAAATTAAAATGTATATATCCGAGCGTATTCGAAAGAATCTGGTATCAAAATAAAGTGTAAAGGGAAGTAAACGTTTCCACGTTTACAGCACATTTCTGAAAACGAGCCGGAGAGTCATCCCCAAACTTATCTTTGCTTTTATTTGCTTTGCTTTTCTTTGCTTTTATTTGCTTTTATTTGCTTTTCTTTTCTTTGCTTTTATTTGCTTTTATTTGCTTTGCTTTTCTTTGCTTTTATTTGCTTTTATTTGCTTTTCAAAACCGATAAGAGTCATTGACTGTGTTTCCAGCATCAATAACCCTTTTAAAACCCGAATATTGGCAATTACCCAAATTTGCACGGCCATGTAAACACCAACAACCCCTTTGAATAACCAGAATTTCCTCATATTCGGGTTTTTAAAAACCCCAATATGAGCCCTGGGTTACTGCTTTTATAACTGAATATTGGGTCATGTAAACGCCAAACGGAATATCCCCATCAAACGGAACAGGAATCTGTTTTCTGCACATGCTCTGTTCACAAGGAATCCTGGTCTTTTGAGTCCAGGAAGTTCTTATAAACACGGAGAAACACAAGACCAGGAGGAGACTAATCACTTCATAAATGTAATGAAGGATATGAACATTTCTGCATTTGTAGACGGTAGAAAGTACCGGGATAGAAGATGTACAAGAAGGTGAGAGAAAAGTTGCACGAAGCAGCATTTGTTTTGTATTTGGATACAGGAAGAAGAAGCAGAAATGACGGGAATTGCGTCATGATGTTCTCCGTGCGTCGCTGGTTTGATCCAGATAAATGATTAATTACCATGTAAACGGAATATTCCAAATGTTTCAATAACCGGAATATTAGCAATAACCCGAATTATGACTGATGGAAACGTAGTCACTGAGAACATTTGGAATGTGTGGCAGTTTAGGGGCTGATGGGATGTTGGGGGGGTTCTGCTGTTCGGGGGGTCAGACCGACATCTAGACACTCTAACCCTAACCCTAACACTAACACTAACCCCTAACCCTAACCCCTAACCCTAACCTTAACCCTAACCTAAACCTAACCCTAACTCAAACCCTAACCCCTAACTCGAACCCTGAACCCTAACCCTAACCCCTAATCCCAACTCTAACCCTAACCCTAAACCTAACCCTGACCCCTAACCCTAACCCCTAACTCGAACCCTAACCCCAACCCCTAACCCTAACTCGAACCCTGACCCCTAACCCTAACCCCTAACCCTAACTCGAACACTGACCCCTAACTCGAACCCTGACCCCTAACCCTAACCCCTAACCCTAACTCTAACCCTAAACCTAACCCTAACTCTAACTCTAACCCTAACCCCTAACCCTAAACTTAAACTAGACCCTAACCCTAACCACTAACCCTAACTCTAACCCTAACCCTAAACCTAACCCCAACCCTAACTCTAACCCTAACCCTAACTCTAACACTAACCCTAAATTTAACCTTAACTTAACCCATAACCCATAACCCCTAACTCTAACCCTAACCCTAACTTTCCGTGCCTGGCCACGGCAATTTTGCTGGGCCGCCTTATAATTTAAAATTTTCTAAAACCTAACCCTAACCCCTAACCCTAACCCTAACTCTAACTCTAACCCTAACCCTAACCCTAAACCTAACCCTAACTCTAACACTAACCCTAAATTTAACCTTAACCTAACCCATAACCCCTAACCCCTAACTCTAACCCTAACCCTAACTTTCTGTGCCTGGCCACGGCAATTTTGCTGGGCCGCCTTATAATTTTAAATTTTCTACAACCTAACCCTAACCCCTAAACCTAACCCTAAACCTAACCCTAACCCTAACTCTAACCCTAACCCTAACCCTAACTCTAACCCTAACCCTAACCCTAACTCTAACCCTAACCCCTAAAACCTAACCCTAAACCTAACCCCTAACCCTAACCCTATCACTCTGGGAACGAACCGTCCAGATGACGACACTTCCAACAGAGAGTAAATCTGCTCTAATATCACGATGACGGCGGTTCCACCAGCTGGACGGTTTTTAACCAACACACTTCTGCTAATTACAGATTCACCACGAGTGATTAAACCGGCCGACGAGTGATTAAACCCTCGGACCGGAATGATGATCCTGGCTCCAGAAGCTCGTCAATATGGACCAATACTCGCAGGATCAATACTCCGTCAATATTTGTTCTGCTCATTATGTTAGGGTGTGTGTGTGTGTGTGTGTGTGTGTGTGTGTGTGTGTGTGTGAGTGTGTGTGTGTGTGTGTGTGTGTGTGTGTGTGTGTGAGTGTGAGTGTGAGTGTGTGTGTGTGTGTGTGTGTGTGTGTGTGTGTGTGTGTGTGTGTGTGTGTTTGTGTGTGTGTGTGTGTGTGTGTGTGTGTGTGTGTGTGTGTGTGTGTGTGTGTGTGTGTGTGTGAGTGTGAGTGTGTGTGTGTGTGTGTGTGTGTGTGTGTACTCAGGGCCGGCTGCCAGCTGTGCAGTCTGTTCACTAATCTCCGTTCTGAACAAACACTCCGGTCTGTTGTGGTTCTGGGGCCGGATTCACAAAATATTCTTAAGAAAAAAAATCTTCTTAAGTGTCATTTTTTTCTTAAGTTCAGTCTTAAGAAGAAAAAAGAGAAGAAGTCATATTCTCAAAAAAGGTTCTTAAGTATTTTCTCAACTTTCTTCCTAAGTTTCTTCTTAAGAAAAAACTTAAGAATAAATGGTATTCTTGAAATAAAAGTTCTCAAATTTGTTCTTGACTTTTTCCTTAACTTTAAGACAACCTTAACCTGTCTTAAAATGTCTTATGTGAAAAGGTAAGACACTAATATCACCTTTTTCAACACATTTGCACAAACAAAGACCCGCAATATTGTGGAGCATCGGTGTAGTGAAGTCTCGCTTCAGGCGCATCGACTGAATATAATGAAATGAATAATAATAATAATAATAATAATAATAATAATAATAATAATAATAATAATAATAATAATAATAATAATAATATAATTCTGGGATACTTGGCTGCTACTGCTGTGTGAACGGTCTGCTGGAGCGGCTACTGAATCCTTCATGTAGTATGCAGTACATACTGATGCAGTATGCAGCATGTAGTACTTAGTATGCCATTTCGGATTCAGTCATATTTGAAGAAGTTCTTAAGTAGGAAAAATGAGAAATTCGTAAGAAATTACAGTTCTTAAGACGGTTCTTAAGAAAATATTGAGGAATTTCACTTAAGAACTTTCTTATGAATTTCTTAATTTTAGATCTTAAGACATTTCTTAAGATCGTTCTTAAGAACATATTGGTGAATCCGTCCCCAGATTTGATGAGTCCAGAAACTCAGGTATGGTTCTGATGAGTCCAGAAACTCAGATCTGGTTCTGATGAGACCAGAAACTCCGATCTGGTTCTGATGAGTCCAGAAACTCAGATCTGGTTCTGATGAGTCCAGAAACTCAGATCTGGTTCTGATGAGTCCAGAAACTCAGATCTGGTTCTGATGAGACCAGAAACTCAGATCTGGTTCTGATGAGACCAGAAACTCAGATCTGGTTCTGATGAGTCCAGAAACTCAGATCTGGTTCTGATGAGTCCAGAAACTCAGATCTGGTTCTGATGAGTCCAGAAACTCTCGGTTTCAGCCCCCATTCTGGTTCGGTTTAGCCCTCGTTTCCACGTAGCAACAACTGTGGTGTTTTCAAGCGTTTTGTTCGTTCGTTTACACCAAAACGGAGCTCAAATTCACCAAAAACTATAATTTCTGAAAACTCCGGCCAAAGTGTAGATTTTTCAAAACCTCCGTCTTCACGTTTGCTTGTAAACGGAGAGAAACGGACATTTAGGCTTCAGAACGTCACATTATGAGACAGAAACGTCACCAGCGTCATGAGTGGCACCTGTGGTTACAATTAGTTTGTAACCGTCAATATTTTCTAGTATTTTACCTGTTTTATATTCTAAAGTTACACTTAAAAGTAACTCCACTTCTCTGTCACTCCAAACCAAAGACTCTGGTTCATCTTGGAAGTAACTGGAAGTTACTCGTGTCATTTGTTGATGTTTTTTTCCCGGATTGTGATTGGCTAGCATGACTTTATCTTCTCGTTACACTGCCCCCTGTAGGTTTGGCTGCTCATAGCACCTTAACAGATATTTATGCAGGTTCCTGGAAATGATGGGATTTTTCAAAACGTAGAGGGGGAAATGTCAGTTTTTGTAAATACCCGGCTCTGTGGAAACGTGGCCTTAGTCCCCGGTAGGTTCTGGCCCCGGTAATTCTGGTACCGTTAGGTTCTGGTACCGTTAGGTTCTGGTACCGGTAGGTTCTGGTACCGTTAGGTTCTGGTACCGGTAGGTTCTGGTACCGGTAGGTTCTGGTACCGGTAGGTTCTGGTACCGTTAGGTTCTGGTACCGGTAGGTTCTGGTACCGTTAGGTTCTGGCATCAATCGCTCGTCTGGAAAAAACTTACTTAAACTTTGGGGGTTTTGCAAGAAAGGATTGAGTTTTTTGTTAAGTTTAGAATTTTTTCTAACTTTTTCAAATCAGGGTTTTTTTTTTAAATCAGGGAATGGAGAAAAGCTGGAGTGACATCCTTCCGTCTCTGGACCAAACCAGGACCGGTTTATATATGCAGCAGACCAAACAACCGAACAGTAATCTAAATGACACAAAACCAAAACCAGGACTGAAACATATAAAGCTCTTGTGTTTGACTCTCTGGTCCACCGAAAGGAAACCACCAGAGGGATTCATAAAGGTTCCTCTCTCTCTATCCGTCCATCTTTCCAAGTGGCTCCGTCTCTGGGAAGCTGAAAGCTGAACTGTGAACGTTGAGGGTTGTGAGAGCTGCTCCTCTCAAACGAACCCTCAGGAATATTAAACCTCCCCTGGTCTCGCTCCGCTGCGTCCCGGCAGCTGACCAGCTCTTCATTCACAATAACCGTTATCAGCCGGTTCCTCCGCTCTCGTCTCTGCCCAGTTTAACTCGCCGCCCTGTTTGTTGTTTAAATGGAAGGGAGAGAAAATTGGCCACTTTCCTCCCTCACAGACTC
>NC_084598.1:45347588-45370088 GCF_033807715.1 Cololabis saira | reverse complement strand
AACAAAACAGTTCAATATAATTACAACAAATCACTTTCCTTGAATGAAAGGGAACAGAAAGAGGACTAAGCTTATTTTATCTGTCCCTTTTTCCTAAGAAATCACATTTCAATTAATGTAATAATAAAAAAACAAAAACAAATTGCAAATTATGCAATGTAAAAAAGAAAAAACTTTCGAATAAACGTTTATTGCAAACAAAAGCAGAAAAAGTTCCCCGTACTGCTCGTATGGGATTCAGGTGTGGCAGCAGAGTCTGCAGACTTCCATCAGCACCGGTGTCAAGAAATAAAGAATAAATAAATAATAAATAAAAAACTGCACCGGCTGAAAGGTGCAGTTCCTCCACCGGCCACCAGGGTCTGGATGCAGCAGTGAGTTCCTCCCCCCTGACCTGCGTCTTTACAGAAGAAATAATATAAAAATGTCTCCCGTTGGTCTTAATAAATCCGCCCCCTCCGCTGACGTAAGCAGTTCTTTCCTCTGGACCAGCAAAGAGTTGGTGCTACCTTGGAACCGGTTCCTCTGGACCAGCAAAGAGTTGGTTCTACCTTGGAACCGGTTCTTCTAGTCCAGCAAAGAGTTGGTGCTACTTTGGAACCGTTTCTTCTGGCCCGGAGCCAGTTCTTTATCAGTGGAAACAGAAAGTCCGGTTCCCAGAACCAGCCTGGAACCGGTTTGGTGGAAAAGGGGTACAACAGTCATCACTTCCTGTATTGTTTGCTTTGTTTATTTATTACTTACAGACTTTTTCTTACCAAACTGAACAGATGACGCCCTCAAACATTCATTTCAAAGTCGATGTATTTGCTGATGTGTTTGCACCCGTCGGTGCCGCTCCTCGGATGGGAGGAACCACGGCTCGTTTTCAAACCTCAATCTTTCTGGATGTGGATCTGAGGAGTGAAGTTGAGCTGATAGAGTCACGAGAGCAGGATTCTCCTTCCTCCAAACACCAAAACCACTTTGATAAGCTCTAAAATCAGAGGAGGAACGGCTGGAGACGGTTCTAGAGGTTTGACCCCGACCCCAAAGGAGGAATAAAAGTGATTTCCCAGCCTCATGAAGCCTTACTGTTTAGCGCTGCAGCATTGTCTTGCTGGAAGCTGCAAGGTCTTCCCTAGTGAAGACGTCGTCTAGCTACGATGTTGCTCTACAACCCGGATTAAGCCTTTAGCGTGGATGTTTGCTTTCCAGATGTTCAGTCTAACTTCCATCCATCTAACTTCTAATCATCTAACTTCTAACCATCTAACTTCTAACCATCTAACTTACAACCATCTATCTTCTAACCATCAAACTTCTAACCATCCGTCTAACTTCTATCCATCTAACTTCTAACCATCTAACTTCTATCCATCTAACTTCCAACCATCTAACTTCTAACCATTCATCTAACTTCCAACCATCTAACTTCCAACCATCTAACTTCTAACCATCTAACTTCTAACTATCTAACTTCTAACCATCTAACTTCTAACCATCTAACATCCAACCATCTAACTTCTAACCATCTAACTTCTAACCATCTAACTTCTAACCATCTAACCTCTAACCATCTAACTTCCAACCGTCTAACTTCTAACCATCTAACTTCTAACCATCTAACATCCAACCATCTAACTTCCATCCATCTAACTTCTAACCATCTAACTTCCAACCATCTAACTTACAACCATCTAACTTCTAACCATCTAACTTCTAACCATCTAACTTCTAACCATCTAACTTCCAACCATCTAACTTACAACCAACTAACTTCTAACCATCTAACTTACAACCATCTAACATCCAACCATCTACCTTACAACCAACTAACTTCTAACCATCTAACTTCTAACCATCTAACTTCTAACCATCTAACTTCTAACCATCTAACATCCAACCATCTAACTTACAACCAACTAACTTCTAACCATCTAACTTACAACCATCTAACATCCAACCATCTAACTTACAACCAACTAACTTCCAACCATCTAACTTCTAACCATCTAATTTCTAACCATCTAACTTCTAACCATCTAACTTCTAAACATCTAACTTCTAACCATCTAACATCCAACCATCTAACTTCCATCCATCTAACTTCTAACCATCTAACTTCCAACCATCTAACTTACAACCATCTAACTTCTAACCATCTAACTTCTAACCATCTAACTTCTAACCATCTAACTTCCAACCATCTAACTTACAACCAACTAACTTCTAACCATCTAACTTACAACCATCTAACATCCAACCATCTACCTTACAACCAACTAACTTCTAACCATCTAACTTCTAACCATCTAACTTCTAACCATCTAACTTCTAACCATCTAACATCCAACCATCTAACTTCCATCCATCTAACTTCTAACCATCTAACTTCCAACCATCTAACTTCTAACCATCTAACTTCTAACCATCTAACTTCCAACCATCTAACTTCTAACCATCTAACTTCTAACCATCTAACTTACAACCATCTAACTTCCATCCATCTAACTTCTAACCATCTAACTTCTAACCATCTAACTTCCATCCATCTAACTTCTAACCATCTAACTTCTAACCATCTAACTTCCATCCATCTAACTTCTAACCATCTAACTTCTAACCATCTAACTTCTAACCATCTAACTTCCATCCATCTAACTTCTAACCATCTAACTTCTAACCATCTAACATCCAACCATCTAACTTACAACCAACTAACTTCTAACCATCTAACTTCTAACCATCTAACTTCTAACCATCTAACTTCTAACCATCTAACATCCAACCATCTAACTTACAACCAACTAACTTCTAACCATCTAACTTCTAACCATCTAACTTCTAACCATCTAACTTCTAACCATCTAACTTCTAACCATCTAACATCCAACCATCTAACTTACAACCAACTAACTTCTAACCATCTAACTTACAACCATCTAACATCCAACCATCTAACTTACAACCAACTAACTTCTAACCATCTAACTTCTAACCATCTAACTTCTAACCATCTAACTTCTAACCATCTAACATCCAACCATCTAACTTACAACCAACTAACTTCTAACCATCTAACTTCTAACCATCCATCTAACTTCTAACCATCTAACTTCTAACCATCTAACTTCTAACCATCTAACATCCAACCATCTAACATCCAACCATCTAACTTCCAACCATCTAACTTCTAACCATCTAACTTCCAACCATCTAACTTCTAACCATCTAACATCCAACCATCTAACTTCCATCCATCTAACTTCTAACCATCTAACTTCTAACCATCTAACTTCCAACCATCTAACTTCTAACCATCTAACTTCCAACCATCTAACTTCTAACCATCTAACATCCAACCATCTAACTTCCATCCATCTAACTTCTAACCATCTAACATCCAACCATCTAACTTACAACCAACTAACTTCTAACCATCTAACTTCTAACCATCTAACTTCTAACCATCTAACTTCTAACCATCTAACATCCAACCATCTAACTTACAACCAACTAACTTCTAACCATCTAACTTCTAACCATCTAACTTCTAACCATCTAACTTCTAACCATCTAACATCCAACCATCTAACTTACAACCAACTAACTTCTAACCATCTAACTTACAACCATCTAACATCCAACCATCTAACTTACAACCAACTAACTTCTAACCATCTAACTTCTAACCATCTAACTTCTAACCATCTAACTTCTAACCATCTAACATCCAACCATCTAACTTACAACCAACTAACTTCTAACCATCTAACTTCTAACCATCCATCTAACTTCTAACCATCTAACTTCTAACCATCTAACTTCTAACCATCTAACATCCAACCATCTAACATCCAACCATCTAACTTCCATCCATCTAACTTCTAACCATCTAACTTCCAACCATCTAACTTCTAACCATCTAACATCCAACCATCTAACTTCCATCCATCTAACTTCTAACCATCTAACTTCTAACCATCTAACTTCCAACCATCTAACTTCCAACCATCTAACTTCCAACCATCTAACTTCTAACCATCTAACTTCCAACCATCTAACTTCTAACCATCTAACTTCCAACCAACTAACTTCTAACCATCTAACTTCCAACCATCTAACTTCTAACCATCTAACTTCTAACCATCTAACATCCAACCATCTAACTTCCATCCATCTAACTTCTAACCATCTAACTTCCAACCATCTAACTTCTAACCATCTAACATCCAACCATCTAACTTCCATCCATCTAACTTCTAACCATCTAACTTCTAACCATCTAACTTCCAACCATCTAACTTCCAACCATCTAACTTCCAACCATCTAACTTCTAACCATCTAACTTCCAACCATCTAACTTCTAACCATCTAACTTACAACCATCTAACTTCTAACCATCTAACTTCTAACCATCTAACTTCTAACCATCTAACTTCTAACCATCTAACTTCCATCCATCTAAATTCTAACCATCTAACTTCTAACCATCTAACTTCCATCCATCTAACTTCTAACCATCTAACTTCTAACCATCTAACTTCTAACCATCTAACTTCTAGCCATCTAACTTCTAACCATCTAACTTACAACCATCTAACTTCCATCCATCTAACTTACAACCATCTAACTTCTAACCATCTAACTTCCAACCATCTAACTTCCAACCATCTAATTTACAACCATCTAACTTCTAACCATCTAACTTCTAACCATCTAACTTACAACCATCTAACTTCTAACCATCTAACTTACAACCATCTAACTTCTAACATCTAACTTCTAACATCTAACTTCTAACCATCTAACTTCTAACTTCTAACCATCTAACTTCTAACATCTAACTTCTAACATCTAACTTCTAACCATCTAACATCTAACTTCTAACCATCTAACTTCTAACTTCCATCCATCTAACTTCTAACCATCTAACTTCTAACCATCTAACTTCTAACCATCTAACTTCCAACCATCTAACTTCTATCCATCTAACTTCCAACCATCTAACTTACAACCATCTAACTTCCAACCATCTAATTTACAACCATCTAACTTACAACCATCTAACTTCTAACCATCTAACTTCTAACCATCTAACTTCTAACCATCTAACTTCTAACCATCTAACTTCTAACCATCTAACTTCTAACCATCTAACTTCTAACCATCTAACTTCTAACCATCTAACTTCTAACCATCTAACTTCTAACCATCTAACTTCTAACCATCTAACTTCCATCCATCTAACTTACAACCATCTAACTTCCAACCATCTAATTTACAACCATCTAACTTCTAACATCTAACTTCTAACATCTAACTTCTAACCATCTAACTTCTAACTTCTAAACATCTAACTTCTAACATCTAACTTCTAACATCTAACTTCTAACCATCTAACTTCTAACTTCTAAACATCTAACTTCTAACCATCTAACTTCTAACTTCTAAACATCTAACTTCCAACCATCTAACTTCTAACATCTAACTTCTAACATCTAACTTCCAACCATCTAACTTCTAACATCTAACTTACAACCATCTAACTTTGCATCTAACGTTATCTTTCCAGATGTTCAGTCTGCATCCAGGACGTTCCCTCCACTCAGAGATTTGTTCATGAATTAGGGACCAGATGGTTCTCTTCTTCTTTAGTCCGGAGGACGCGGTCTCCATGGTTTCCAAAAGAATTTCAGCCTGGGATACATGTGGCCACAGGACAGTTTTCCAGTTTGTCTCAGTCCATTTTAAATGACATATGTCGAGTTCACAGATGTTTTCTTCTTTGACAGTTTTAAGCTGCATCTGTGGACGGAACGGCCGACTTCCACCGAGATCTCTGGAGTCAAAGAACCATGTCTGGTTTTAATGCAGCGACCACCTTCCCCAGAATATCTTGTCCTGTAGATCCTGACGTATTCAGACAGTTTTACACCGAGGTGCTTTATTCCCAAACAGTTTTCTTACCTGCTCATGCCATTGACGTGTTGACAAGTGGAGTTAAAAACAAACACTATCTTTTCCTGCCTTTTGTTGCCCAAGTTTGTCTGAGTCCTGAGTCCTCCTGTCCACAGGCCCGTTATTTGTTATCTCAATGATTTAACTCTGCTTGTGTTTAGTTTAGTTTAGTTTATTGGTCCTTTCAATTTCTACAACACAAATAACCCAAAGTACAGGTGTAAATCGTCAGTGTAATACAAAAAATATAGGATTTTTTACATGATATATATATATGATATATCATATCATCTTCCTGTAGGTTGAACTGATGTGCTCAAGTTTCGAGTTGAGTGAATTAAGTTTTAATTTGTTGTCTTTTGTCTTTCGTGTCTTCGGTAATCTTGGTAATCTTTAACGCCGGGGAAGCCTAACCAGCTGGTTTCCTAACCATCTACCTAGAAAAGTTAGCTGTGAACTCAAATAAAATCAAAAGAATAAGTAAAGGCAGTGTCAGGGCCTCCGTGCATGGGGGGGTGATGGGAGTGATCAGGGGCAGCTCATTATCTGGCAGACCATCTGCTGCTGGAGGGGGGGGGGTGTCTGCCGGTCCCAGACTCAGACAGTCTGAATGGAGCTGCTGCAGCAGTGAAAATGTTCTAACTCTCCTAAATTAGCTGTACATCTGCTGGGTTTGATCACATGACCAAAGGGGGGCGGGTCCAGGTCCAGCCACATCACAGAAGCAGAGGTTTTCCTAGAAGTTCTACTTCTACGTAACCAAACACCAAAGTGAGGTGGGCGTGTTCCGACCGGTTTCAGGACGGCTCTTTGTGACCGTTCCCAACATGCAGTGCGAGGATGACATCACAGGGGGCGTGTCCATGCCTAGTACACGTTTAAAGGTCTTATCAGGGTCTGAGCCAACAGCTGGGATCATGGTTGGTGTGTGACAAACTACCGCAGAGAAGTTACATTACCTGGGTTTTGATGATGCTAGTGACAGGAAATCGAAATTTAACCTGATATTTGGACGTGAGAATACTCTTCAGTGTAAAACGCTGTCATCCATATCAGCGTCTTTACCTCGTCACCTCATTCTGTCCATAGACTCTAGCACAAGAACTGGACACTCCCTCCTGTGATGTCACTCACAACTTTCTAGGGAGAGATTATGAAGCCTGTTTTTGGTTCACTCAAGCGCCAACCAACCATCAAATTCTAACTTCCAACCAACCATCTAACTTCTAACCATCTAACTTCAAACAACCATCGAACTTCTAACCATTTAACTTCCAACCATCTAACTTCTAACCATCTAACTTCCAACCATCTAACTTCTAACCATCTAACTTCTAACCATTTAACTTCCAACCATCTAACTTCTAACCATCTAACTTCCAACCATCTAACTTCTAACCATCTAACTTCTAACCATTTAACTTCCAACCATCTAACTTCTAACCATCTAACTTCCAACCATCTAACTTCTAACCATCTAACTTCTAACCATTTAACTTCCAACCATCTAACTTCCAACCATCTAACTTCCAACCATCTAACTTCTAACCATCTAACTTCTAACCATTTAACTTCCAACCATCTAACTTCTAACCATCTAACTTCTAACCATCTAACTTCTAACCATTTAACTTCCAACCATCTAACTTCCAACCATCTAACTTCCAACCATCTAACTTCTAACCATCTAACTTCTAACCATTTAACTTCCAACCATCTAACTTCCAACCATCTAACTTCTAACCATCTAACTTCTAACCATTTAACTTCCAACCATCTAACTTCCAACCATCTAACTTCTAACCATTTAACTTCAAACCATCTAACTTCTAACCATCTAACTTCCAACCATCTAACTTCCAACCATCTAACTTCTAACCATCTAACTTCTAACCATTTAACTTCCAACCATCTAACTTCCAACCATCTAACTTCAAACATCTAACTTCCAACCATCTAACTTCTAACATCTAACTTCCAACCATCTAACCTACAACCATCTAACTTCCATCCATGTAACTTTTTGGAGATGGAGGAAACTACAACTGTTGTCCAGAATGAGTGAACTGGTCGCAGGTCCATGTGGCGTGGCGGTAATCGTTAGTATAACCCAGGGTGCATTGCAAACAGGTATCCATGTCTGCATATCCCATCTTAAACATTTTCCTATGTGTGATATAAAACCAGCGAACAGTTTTATATTGTATTAGTTGTATATTTGTATTGTTTGTCACAGTGAAATATTCTTACCCAGACATCTGGGTCAGGGGATGAAGCCAGATTGATGTGAGTTTATAAAGTTTAGAAACTATTTTCAAAATGTTTTTGTTTTAATTATTTCTTCAATTATACTGAGAAGTTGAAATATACTATTATCAATATGTATCTTTGATTTGATTATATATTTTAATTGTTGGTATTGAAGGAATTGCTCTTCCCCAACTCCAAACTTCTGGATTCCTGTATTAACTGATATGAACTGGTTCTTGTGGAATCAGGACCAGAGGTGAGGGATTCCCTTCTGCTGTTACGAGGGAACAAAGTGGGTTATTGTGCAGTTGATAATCAGGATTATGCCAAATTAGGGTATGTTTACATGGTGTTAATGGGGATTTTGTCATTTGAATTACTCTCCACCCAACTGTCAGAGTGGAGTTAAATGTCATCTTTTTACAGAAATCCAGTTTTTGGATTGAAATGGGTCAAAATTGTAAGTCTGTGTGAAGTAATTCTGCTCTGGTTTTGTTCTAATTCTCAGTTGTTAGTTGATATGTAGATTTAAGGATTTTTATGTTTCCAATAAAATTGTGTTATGAGTGAGTTAATAGACTTAAACCGTGGAATTATTGGTGGTGCTAAAAAAAGTAGTTTGTTGCACGGTGGAGGAGCTGCAGCCACTCAGGCAACCTCTCCACCCTGCCAGCCTTATAAGGGGGAGACTGAAGCTGAATGTGGTGATGTCGTGTTGGATGCTGTGCTTGTGCACGTGTGGCGGTGTGTGGATCAATAAAAGGGTTCTGCACAAAACTCAGTGTCCTGTCGGTCGGGCCCCCGTAGCACTTGCCCTGCTACACTGGCGCCCAACGTGGGGCCCGATATATATATATATATATATATATATCCTTTATATATATATATATATATATATATATATATATATATATATATATATATATATATATATATATATAATAATAATGGATTTAACTTGTAACGCACTTTCCATTCAATGAATCTCAAAGTGCTACACTTAGATCATTATTCATTCATACACATCCTCACTGGTGGTGGTAGCTACATCTGTAGCCACAGCTGCCCTGGGGCAGACTGACAGAAGCGTGGCTGCCATTCCGCGCCAAACGGCCCCTCCGACCACCACCAACATTCATACACATTCAGACACATTCACACGGGGCAAGGTGGGTAAGGTGTCTTGCCCAAGGACACTACGACAGCAACTAGAGCGGGATTCGAACCTCCGACCTTCTGATCATTGGACGACCCGCTCTACCACCTGAGCTACTGCCGCCCTATATACAGTACATACATACATACATATATATACATACACATATATATGTATATGTATGTATATATATGTATATCTATGTATATACATATACAGTGGGGCGAAAAAGTATTTAGTCAGATCAGACACCAATTGTGCAAGTTTTCCCACTTAAAACGATATGAGAGGTCTGTAATTTTCATCATAGGTAACTATAAGCAACTATGAGAGAAAAAATGAAAACAAATCCAGAAAATCATATATATATATATATATATATATGTATATATATATATATATATATATATATATATATATATATATATATATATATATATATATATATATATATATATATGAGTGAGTGAGTGAGTTGTGAGAGTTGGTTCCTCCCTCTGAATCTGATCAGCTTAATAAGCGGCTCTTGGAGCAGCAGATGCTCTTTGGAGCTGCAGCTCTTTTGTTCCTGAAAGCTGAGACTTTGGGGGGGGGGGGGGGGGATTCTGCAGGGGGGGGGCTCCTATTGGCTGCGGCCGCCTGTCCGTCACCCCGGAGCCCCGCCCCCTGCAGGACCTGCTGCGGGACGGGGTCCGAGCAGGGGGGGTTGCGGGGGAACAGAAGTTGAACAAAGTTTTCAGAAGTTTCTGCTGTCAGAAGTTGCGGAGCGGAGCGGCGGTCGGAGCTCTGCGAGGAAACTGCAAACATGAAGCTCTGCACAACTTTCCTGGGTTAGTAAACTTTAACTTTATACCCTCAAGTCGCTCTGGGTGCAGCTTTCATGCATAAACTCTGTTTCTGCACAACTTTCCTGGGTTAGTAAACTTTATATCCTCAATCTGGCTGCAGCCTAGTTGAGACGCATTTTGTAATAAACTGCTCCAACGCATTTAGTAATACATTTTGCTGCATTATTTAATAAATTATTACATTCTGAGATTATTACAAAATGCACTTGCAACTTTTGTATTCTCTAGAAAATGTAATAACATGGTGCATTATGTAATAACAATTCTAAAGCATTTATTATTGGCCTATATAATTCCAAACTTCAAATAGGAAACTAAAGTTATATTTGGAGTTTTATACATAGATTTATTGGGCTACATAGCTCTGAGGGAAATAAAAACAACAAAAGTCACTCTTGTATAAATTCATTGTTAAACAATAATAGGTATTATTACATAATGCACCATGTTATTACATTTCATAGAAAATAAAAAAGTTGCAAGTGCATTTTATAATAATCTTCTCAAAATGCAATAACAAAATTTATTACAAAATGGGGCAGTTTATTACAAAATGAAATGAAAAAGTTTGGACGTTTATTACAAAAAGCTTTGATAGATAAACTCTGTTTTTTGTGGATATTTTCTCCCATTCAGTCTGTTCTCTCATTTACAAAGTTCAGCCTTTTCACTTTGATTGTAGTTTTTAAGGAACAAGTTCAGCAGAAACAACTGCAGCTTCTCCTCTAATTGCAGTTCTAAAAAAGTTGACTTGTTTTGCAAACTTTGCAGAGTTCCCTGTGTTGTGTATCTGTGTTGTTGATGAGGAGCTTTCATGGGGAACAACTTTGGCCCCCCAGGATTAAAGAAAGAGCGGCTTTAGCTCCGAGCAGCCGCCAGCTGGAACTTTAAAACTTCTGAAATGCTTTTACACACAATCAGAAATGTAGAAAAGTAAACTGTCTTTGTGAGGAGCAGCAGAGCCGGGGACAGAGGCGTCCAGACAAAGGGCCGTTGGGCCCCCGGGGCCCCCCGAGGCCCCCCCGGTACCGCGGGACACAAAGCCCGGCTGCCGGCTGATTAGGAAAACTTTTTTTTTTGTTGTTGTGTTGTTAGTTAGTCTGCCGGCTTCTTCTTCCATCTGTCGAGGGACCTGAGCCCCCCGCCCCCCCCCTCGTCCCGGCCCGACCTCAGCGCCCAGTCAGCTGCTGCCCCCCCCCCCCCCCCATGTAATATTTATACTGGCCTCTTCTCCTCACAATGAAGCTCAGAGCTGCAGAGCTGCAGGCCTCCTGCCATCTGCAGCTCCCACTCCGGAACAACAGAGGAAACTTTTCCCAGCTGATCCACCGGCTGCTGCCGCGCTCACCCCCCCCCCCGAAAAAACACAAAAAGACTCTTTAATTATTCAACACTGGGTTTATTTACTTTAGCTACAGCTCAAACTTTAAAAAAGGGAACTTTGTTTTGCTTTTACTTTCACAACGCCAAAGAGCAAAGACATCAGAGGTGGTTTTAAGAGAAGTGGCAGCTTCTGCTATTGATGTAGTTTTGACCCCCCACCCCAAAAGAAAAAAAAAGACTTTAGTCTTTAATTATTCAAGACTGGTTTTATTTACTTACTGAGCAAAAGCTCAAACTTTAAAAAAAGGAACTTTGTTTTGCTTTTACTTCAGGATCTGACATCCTTCCATCGCATTTTACTTCTTTCATAAACTAATAATAAACTATTCATAAAGTTTCTGCTATTGATACAGTTTTTCTGGAACAAAGGAAGAAGTTTTCTACTTAATTGTCAAAGAAAACAAAGAGCAAAGACTTTTTTTATACATAAATCCAAGAAATACACAAAAAAATATGTTAAAATGATTTTATTGACTTGTGTGCCATCAATTTAAGTCACTTTTACTGAAATCGTGAAATCAAGTCTTTTTTAGATGACAATTTTGTGTTCCCCAAAACTAAAGTAATCATCAGTTTCTGATCTTATTCAACACTGGGTTTATTTACTTTAGCAACAGCTGAAACTTAAAAAAAGGGAACTTTGCTTTACTTTTACTTCAGGATCTGACATCCTTGCATCTCATTTTTACTTCAGCTTTAATAAACTCAGTCTAAAATATCTAAAAACACAACGCCAAAGAGCAAAGACATCAGGAGAAGTGGCAGCTTCTGCTATTGATGCAGTTTTGACCCCCCCCCCCCCTAAACTTTTCCCAGCTGATCCACCGGCTGCTGCTTCGCTCACCCCCCCTAAAAAATACAAAACAAAAAGACTTTAGTCTTTAATTATTCAAGACTGGTTTTATTTACTTTAGCAACAGCTCAAACTTTAAAAAAGGGAACTTAGTTTAGCTTTTACTTCGGGATCTGACATTTTTCCATCTCGTTTTTTCTTCAGCTTTCATAAACTCTAGTCTAAAAAGTCTAAAAAACACAACGCCAAAGAGCAAAGACATAAGAGGCGGTTTTAAGAGAAGCGGCAGAAGTTTCATACTTAATTGTCAAAGAAAACAAAGAGCAAAAAGTTTTTTTATACATAAATTTAACAAATAAACAAAAACAATGTTAAAGTGATTTTCTTCAGCTGGTCACAAGTTCATCCAGCAGATGTGAAAATGTTCTTGTTTTCCATCGATTTAAGTCACATTTATTTAAATCGTACGAGTCTTTTTTAAATGACAATTCTGTGCCGCTGTTATTATTCAAGACTGGTTTTATTTAGTTTAGAAACAGCTAAAACTTAACAAAAGGGAACTTTGTTTAGCTTTTACTTCAGGATCTGACATTTTTCCATCTCATTTTTACTTCAGCTTTCATAAACTCAGTCTAAAAAGTTTAAAAACACAACAAAGTGGCAGCTTTTGCTATTAATACAGTTTTTCTGGAACAAACGAAGAAGTTTCGTACTTAATTGTCAAAGAAAGAAGAGCAAAACTTTTTTTTTTTTTATACATAAATCTAACAAATACACAAAAAACATGTTTGATATGAATATATTGGTCAATAGTTCATCGAGCAGATGTAAAAATGTTCTTGTTTTCCATCAATTCAAGTCACATTTACTGAAATCGTGAAACCGAGTCTTTTTTAGGTGACAATTTTGTGCCGCTGTTATTTAAGTTTAGCTTTCAATTCCAAAATACTCAACGGAATGACGGATATTTTTCCCCAAAACTAAAGTAATCATCAGTTTCTGATCTGGCTTATTCAAGACTGGTTTTATTTACTTTAGCAACAGCTAAAACTTAAAAAAGGGAACTTTGTTTTGCTTAAACTTCGGGATCTGACATTTTTCCATCTCATTTTTACGTCAGCTTCTGGCTGGTTTGACTTACTTTAGCAACAGCTAAAACTTAAAAAAGGGATCTTTGCTTTTACTTCAGGAAGAGAGAGATGAAGAGAGACGCCAACACAACGCCAAAGAGCAAAGACATGAGAGGTGGTTTAATCAGAAGCTATTGGCAAAATGTTTCTGGAACAAAGTTTCGTACTTAATTATCAAAGAAAACAAAGAGCAAAACGTTTTTATTATACAGAAAATCTAACAAATACACGAAAAATATGTTAAAATGATTTTAATTATTTGTGTGCTATCAATTTTAGTCACATTTACTAAAAGCGTGCAAGTGTTTTTTAGGTGACACTTTTGTGCCGCTGTTATTTAAGTTTAGCTTTCAATTCCAAAATACTCGAAGGAATGACGGATATGTGTTCCCCAAAACTAAAGTAATCATCAGTTTCTGATCTGGCTTCTGGAAGTTTATTTATTTTTATTAATATTTAATATTTCGATTTATTTTTACTGGGAAAGGTTTTTTTTTTTCCCCAATTTATTGTAATTCTGGTAAAAAATAAATTGAAATTGTTATTATTATTATTATTATTATTATTATTATTATTATTATTATTATTATTATTATTATTATTATTATTATTAATAATAATAATAATAATAATAATAATAATAATAATAATAATAATAAGATGCCATGTTAGGTTCAAGAAGAAATTAGTTTGTTTATTTTAACTCATGAGTAGAATAAAGTCAATTCCACTTAAAGTAGTCAAATCTTTTAGAGTTGATCAGGTATTTATTTCACTACAGTCACTTTTTACCGACAGAAGTGAGGCTTTTTTCTTCAGAACAACCTTTCAAAACTCCGGAAGTGTGTTTTCTGGAGATGTAGCAGTAGATTTAGTGAGGCAGCAGCTGCCGGAGCAGCGGCCGGAGTTCAGCTCCGGTTTCAGCACCGGTTTCAGCACCGCGGACAGCTCCGCTCCGCTCCGGCGCTGTTACCGGCCGGGGCGGAGCGGAGCTGTCCGCGGTGCTGAAACGGTGCTGAAACCGGAGCTGAAACCGGAGCTGTCCGCGGTCCTGAAACGGTTCTGAAGCGTTCTAGACGGGTTTTTTCAGATCTCCAACTCTCCGTTTCTCCTCTGCGGTCCCTCAGAAACCCACCTGACCCGCGGGGCCAGTGATCGGACTCTCCTCTCCCTCTGTCTGAGCAGCGATTATGTTTTTAAATCCCCTCTTTCTTTTGTTTACGGGCTTGTTGATACTGTTGTCGCTGCTCTAGTTCAACTCCCTCCCTCCCTCTCTTCCTCCCTCCCTCTCTTCCTCTCTGAAATCACACTGACGGCGGCGCGCACGGGCGCGCACGGCCGTGCACGGGCGTGCACGGGGGCCCGTGATTGATTTCAGCTCCAGTGCATAACAATGGACGAGCCTGCTGCAGGGAGATAAGGATTTAATAGAATTTCTGAAAGCTGAAGGTTGCTTTTCTGAATATGGAGACGGCAGATAAACGATGGCATTTGTGGCGGCGGCTTCTCAAATGGCTTGTAATGAATGCTGTCATTTCCCGCTAATGGTGAGAGCAACATCTGGGAGGGAATCCAAACTCAAACGCTCATAAAAGCTGAGAATACAACTGTTACAGCAGTTATAGGTCGAGGAAGAGAAGGAGCCACTCCCACAACCCCTCATAACAACCCCCCCCCCCCCCCCCCCCCGAATGAATCTGAATGGATTATCACACATTACTAGTTTCCAGGATCGAATACTCCTGGAACATCAGAAATGATTAAAAGGTTTCTGTTTTATAGAGAAGATCTGCCTTAATTAACCTGTATTTACATGTTAGCCTTCTAGTATCAGGGCCGTGCAGGAGAAAAAATATTTGAGAGGGGAAGATTTATTGTTATTGTGCACTTTGAGAAAAAAGTCTAAATGTTGAGATTCATGTTGAAATACAATTTCATGAATGAAATCGAAATTTCGCCTTTTTTCTCAACATTTCAACTTTATTCATAAAGTTTTTACTTTTTTCTCGACATTCCAACTTTTTTTTTCGAAGTGCATAATCCTCTAAAATATCATTTTTATTCGTCTCCTGGCACGAACACTATTCTGTAGCCTCCTGATTAAAATTACTTAAATATTAAAGTTTTTCCAAACTAATTTTCTTGAAAGTTTGTGAATTTAAACATTTAAACTTTCAGGATTTGGGGACAAATGTCTGTATTTATAAAGTCAATATTTATTATTTTTCTTGTAAATGTGTAAATGCAAATTCATAAATTCAGGTTTCTTTTGCTTTTTAAATATGTGAGTTTTGAAAATCAGAACTTAAAATCAATTAAATGTATTGACACAAATCCTTCAAGATTTTTTCAATTTCACATCAAAGTTTTTAGAGTAAAACCAGAATTTCCTTTGGAGAGAACTGAGCTGCTGCTGAAGCTGAATCGTCTTCAAGCTCCAGATCCTTCCTGGTTTTAGAATAAGAAGGGAGAATCATGTTTATTTTACGTAATAAGGGGCACGAACAGAATCTGGCCCAGGATCCTCAAAAAATGTAGAACCGGCCCTGATTTTAACGCTGAAGTTTGATATAAATGTGGTTTTTGATGGAGAGAAAGTGGGAGGTGTGTGTGTGTGTGTGTGTGTGTGTGTGTGTGTGTGTGTGTGTGTGTGTGTGTGTGTGTGTGTGTGTGTGTGAGAGAGAGGAGGGGGCGGGGCTCCAGCCCCGCCCCCTCCGATGCTGCTAGACTACCCTTTACTACAGCTTGTGACGTCACGCCAGGGGCGGGGCTTGGGGCGGGGGGGGCTCCTCGCGAGGGGAAAAGGTAAGTCAATATTCCGTGTTTTTTTTCCTCCGTCCCTCATCGCGCTGACAAAGGAGAGAAATGAAGAAATGAAGCGATGATTCCCGCAAACAAGTCGATGCTCCCGCGCGGATGCGGAGCCGCGCGTCGCTGCGCTGCGTGAGGGAGGCCAGAGATCTGCCCCCCCCCCCCCCCCCTTTGATCCGCCACATCTGGACCCCCCCGGACCTCCCCGGACCTCCCCGGACCTCCTGGACCCCCCTGGACCGGATCCAGGACCGGATCCCGGACCGGATCCTTTTATTCCCATACCGGATATTTTTATTCTAGAGCAGCGCAACTCCGCCGCCGCCGCGCGCACGCGCCTCAGGTAACCACGGACCCCCCCCCATCATAACCCCCCCCCCCATCACTCATCCTCATGATCCGGGCTCTCGGATCCTGCTGGACCGGGCTGGTTCGGTGCTGGTTCCGTTCCCGCCGCGGCTCGTCCCGGTTTCTTTAACTCAAACTTCCCCGGCTGAAAAAAAAAACACATCTCAACTTTATTTCCTCCGTGAAATAAAGTCCGCGCGCGTCCGTCGCATCGGTGCGCGTCCCCGCGGTTTCTACTCGTGTCCTTTAATGGAAAGTATCCGGGAATAACCGGGAATAACCGGGAATAAACCGGGAATAAACCGGGAATGAACGGAGCGCGACGGCGCTTTCTGGAACCTCGGAGACGCGAGTTCCCCCCCACTCCGACCCCTGGGAGGGGGGGATATGGGGGGGTGGGGGGACCAGGGGGGGTGAGAGACCGGGGGGGGTAAAAGCCGGGGGTGTTTCGGGTCGGGGGGGTTTCGGGTCGGGGGGGGGTCCTACACTTTCTGAACCTTCACTTCCACTTTCTCTCTGCTGGAGGAAGAAGATGGGGATGCTGCGGAGGAGGAGGAGGGGGGGGGGGATGGATGGATGGATGGATGGATGGATGGATGGATGGATGGATGGATGGATGGATGGATGGATGGATGGATGGAGGAAGGACGGAGGGAGGGAGGGAGGGCGGAGGGGGGGGGGTCATTTGATCCTCCGCAGTGAACAAACAGGGACCTCTCTTCATCTCTCTCTTCATCTCTCTCTTCATCTCTTCCTCTCTCTCTTCATCTCTCTCTTCCTCTCTCTTCTTCATCTCTTCCTCTCTCTTCCTCTCCTCCTCTCTCTTCATCTCCTCCTCTCTTTGAGAGTGCGCGTTCACGGGGGAAAGTCCTCCTTTTCTTCCTCTTCTTCTTCTTGTTGTTGTTTCCTCCGTTTCCTCCTCCGCTGCACCTGCGTCCTAATATGGAGGAGGAGGAGGAGGATGATGATGATGATGATGATTAAGATGATGAAGATAATGATGATGATGATGATGAGGATGATGATGATGAAGGTGATGAAGGTGGTGATACGGGGGTGTGACGTCACCAGGTCTCCGAACTTCGCTGGCCGCCGTAAAATAAACTAGTTCGGTTTAAAGGTCGGTTCTGCAGCGACCGCACGGGGGCGTGGCCTCTGGATGGGCGTGGCCTCGGGGGAGGGGACCAGACTCGGACCGCCCCCCCCCCCCCCCCCCCCCCCCCCCCCTCTCCCGCTGTGGAAACTTAAAATGTTGTAAAACATTTGAAAGGAAAAAAGGAAAATTTGAACTGAAAAACTTTCAGATCTTTTAAGAAAAAGTGAAAGTTGTTTTAAAGGGGAGCTGTTATGAAAACCAGGTTTTCTCTTTCTTTAACGTATATAAAGGAGGAAACAACCAGATTCTGCAGAGTCAGTACAGTGTGTGATGTGGATCTACGAGCCAATGAGATTCTGATCCCCAAAGTTACGGAACCAAAATGTGATTTACATAGGTTGTCCTCCGATACGTGAAACCACGCCCACAACTAACTCCACCGGCCGGAGCTTCCTACATTTTTCCGTAGCGGTGTATCGCGTCATTCAGGCAGCCAATCAGCACAGAGCCTCATTATCATAGCCCCGCCCACTCAGAATCCTGCATAGATAATGAGGTTAGAGAATGGGAAGATAAAGACATGGATCAGAGGCTGAATTTCTAATTTATTTAGCAAAAACAATCAAAACCTTGTTTTTAAGACATTCAAGGCCTGTTTAAATTAGGTATTAGATGTAATAATAGTTCCCTTTAAATCTGCGTTGAGTTAAATCTGCAGCTCGTTAAAGTCTGAGAGAGTTGGGACTCCTGGAGACGAGAAGGAGAAGCTGCTGCTTTTCTGATGTTGACTTTTGGGGGACTGGGGGGGCGGGGCCCGGCGTTGGGGGCGTGGCCAGGGGCTTGTGTTGGGGGCGGGGCCCCGGTGTTAGGGGCGGGGCCCCGGCGTTGGGGGCGTGGCCAGGGGCTTGTGTTGGGGGCGGGGCCCCGGTGTTGGAGCTGGGCCTAATCTGAGATTAATAAGATTTTAATAAGAAAACTGATTTGTTGATTTGAAGTTTAGCCCGCGGCGTAGCTAATCGCGATCTGAATCGGGAGGCATTTTATGGCGTTTACGGGGGGGGGCGGGGATCGGGGGGCGGGGGGGGTTATAGTTCCCTTCTTTTCTGACTTCTTAAACCCACAAATTTGGGAGACACCTTGTAACTTTTACTTTAAGAGGAATTTACCATAAATAGATACATAAATTCTGGCTCCAGGAAGTTGTGAGAAAAACTTCTGAGCATTTTTGAACATTTCGTCTAAATAAGTTCAATATTCACCAAAATAAATAACGTGAAACAGGAAACTGTGACTATTGGGGTTCAGATTTGCTGGAAAAGTGTAAACAGGACTGTCTAGAAAATTACAATATTGTGATAAAGTTCTTTACAGAAAAATACAGAAAATCCAAATATTCTATTTTTCTGAGACAGTCCTGTATTCATCTTTATGAAGGTGCAGATTTGTAGGATAAGTTGGAACGTCGACATTCTTCAGAAAGTTTACATTTGTGGCTTTAAAGTTACAAATTTACAAGAAACCTTTCAGTCATGACTTTTAGGTTCTTAAATGTTTTTTATGTACAAACGGCAGCGTTTTCTGAAAACATGAAACTGATTTTATTTTCTCGATACATTGGCTGCGTTTACATGTGAAGTTTAATTCCTATTCTATTCAGAATTAAAATGAAGTCTGATTTAAAATGAGTAAAAATTACTGTGTACACATAATTCTGAATGAAAATGTCCATTCTGAATTAAACTTAATTCCGAAGTAAGTGTCTGGTTTATTCTGATTTTAAATCAGAATAGAATAATTCCAGATCATGTTTACACTCATTCCTCTTTAAATTAATCCCGGTCTTTCTTTCTGCTCGTTCCCTCCCCGTCTGTCTCCATGATCTTATATTCCACTGGGCTGGTTTTCCTAACAAAGTTTCAAGATGCAGCAGCAGTAAACGCTGGTCAAGATCAGAGACCATTTATTTAATAAATAGAAATCATTAAAAGAACAGATGGAAACAGGAAACATTAAAATGGTGATCTTTTCAAAGTTGTAGCGGCTAAGTTAGTTTTTCTTCCGGTAGTTTAACTTCCGGTCCCCCCCCTATCCAATCAGAACCTTCCCAACCCCCAGACCTGGAGAGGAATTGGAGAAAGACCATCAAACGTGTTTCCATGGAAACCTCCATTCAGAATTACTATTTCCATGTAAACTCCAAGGAAAATAGTTTAATTCTGAATGATTTAATTACGAATTAAAAAAATATCATGTAACTGTGGCCACTAGTACAGAATAAACTTATAACAACATGCTATTTAACTTGAAAACCCGTCAATAATAGCAAATGTAGGTATGTATAGATCAAGTAGTTTGACTGTATGAGTCAAATTAAATTTAAAATAAAAAATAAATATTAAATAAAAAACTTAATACTGAAACAAACAAGTCACAAATAGCGATCAATTACTCATCAAAAGAAAGAATTATTTAATTCAGAATAATTAATTCCGATTTAAAAAACATCATGTAACCGTGGCCATAGTGAATTAACGAGCTTGTGGGCGGAGCCTCCTGATGGGGGCGGGGCCTCCTGCCGGGGGCGGGGCCTCCTGCTGGGGGCGGGGCCTCCTGCCGGGGGCGGGGCCTCCTGCTGGGGGCGGGGCCTCCTGCTGGGGGCGGGGCCTCCTGCTGGGGGCGGGGCCTCCTGCTGGGGGCGGGGCCTCAGACAGAAGCCGCTCTTGTCTCGTGTTTCCTGCAGGAAGAAGCAGCAGCAGCATCTCTGTGGGAGGATGAGAGGATGAATAAGGAGGAGAGCAGGTGCAGGATGGGGGGGGGGGGGTGATAGACGGGTAATAGAGGAGTGTGAGGGGCAGCTGGGACATAATTGCCCCCCGTCATTCACAGCCAATCAGAGACGAGAGCAGCACAATCACAGGTCAAAGGTCAAAGGTCAAAGGTCAGGGCCACTGGTGTTCAGGGGAAGCTGCTAAAACCAGAAACAGAAGAGAAGAGAGAGAAGAAGATGAGAAGAGAGGGATGATGACAGGAGGAGGAGGAGAAGTGGAGGACATTTGATTCTCAGATACTGAGGTCACGTCGGGCCTCCAGGGACTTCCTGGTTACCATAGCTCCGCCCCCTGGTCATAGCCCCGCCCCCTGGTCATAGCTCCGCCCCCTGGTCATAGCTCCGCCCCCTGGTCATAGCTCCGCCCCCTGGTCATAACCCCGCCCCTGGTCATAGCCCCGCCCCCTGGTCATAGCCCCGCCCCCGATCATAGCTCCACCCCCTGATCAGAGGGGGCGGAGTCTGCTTCTTCGTCAATCTGAGATTAAAAAGATTTTTCTACCAAATTATTGAGTTCATGAAGTCAGAAATTCAGATTTCTTGCGCAAATTTTAGTTTATAATTTGTATTTTATTTTTAGACAATATTTCAGTTTTTGTCTCTAAATATAGAGGTTTAAAGTTCTGAAGTTCTGAATTTTATTTTTTAAATTTGCAACTTTATAAAATCATAATTTTATCTTTTTCTGACTTTTCTGAGTTTGTTTATGAATTTATACGTTAGATTATTCTTTATTGAGTGTTTTTTTTCCTAATTTTTTTATTTAAATAGTTTCTTTAGATTATTTTTTTCTTACAAACTTGTTTATTGTCCAGAATCTTATAAATTGTTTCCACCAAAAGTGCAGATTATAAAGGTTTGAACTGATCGCAATATTGTTAGTTTAGTTTTAGTTTACCTTCAGTTTAGTTTTAGTTTTAGTTTTAGTTTATTTTTAGTTTAGTTTTAGTTTATTTCGTTTATTTCGAACATGTAACCGCCCTTAAGGGAACCGCCCTTAACTGGTTCAAAAACTATCTGACCAATAGAGAACAATTTGTCCATCTTAATGACTTTTCTTCTAAAAAATCTAAAATCTTGTTTGGTGTACCCCAAGGCTCAATCTTGGGCCCTTTGCTATTCTTAATTTATATCAATGATATGCCTATGATGTGTAAAACATTTCTTCCTGTCCTGTTCGCAGATGACACTAATCTCATCGCTGTTCATGAGGATTTTCCCACTCTGATTAAATGTGCAAATGATGAACTTTCTTCAATTGCCCACTGGTTCCAACTTAACAAACTGACCCTCAATGTCAATAAATGCAACTTCATGGTCTTTTGTAACATTAATAAGTTCTATCCCAAGGAGTTAGCCAAAATTCTAATAAATGGTAATGAAATCCTTCAAGTCAATTCAACCAAATTTCTAGATGAACACCTCAACTGGTGTAATCATATTGATCTCGTCTCCAAAAGATCCATGAAGATGCTAGGCATTTTGAGGAAAGTCCTCCCTTTAATTCATTCCTCAGCTTACTTAACCCTATATTATAGTTTCTTGTTCCCTCATTTAAATTATTGTAACATTGTTTGGGCAGCTAATTATCCGACTCATCTAAGAAAACTACTCTTATTGCAGAAGAGGTTTCTGAGATTGATCTCCCACTCCTCTAGATATGCGCCATCAGCGCCTCTTTTTCTAAAGTATCGACTCTTACCTATTGATAAGGTGAATGCCTATCAAACATGCCTTTTTATTCATAAGTTTATATACAGGAAACAAGATCTGCCTATTACTTTTCACAATTTCTTTATTCTGACAACAGACTTTCACTCATATCAAACAAGGTTTAGTAACAATAGCTTATCTATACCGTCCTCCCGAACCTCAAGTCACCAATTCAACATTACTTATAGAGGCCCCAAGCTC
>NC_084598.1:45340088-45342588 GCF_033807715.1 Cololabis saira | reverse complement strand
TAAACTAAGCTGTAAAATAGCTGCCACTAAACATTAGATCTACTCAGACCCGAGAGGTTTTTAAGTCTTCTTTGAAAACGTATTTATTTTCTTTGGCTTTTGGTGTACGGTAAATAGTGGCTACATCAGACTGTGAGAAGTGATTGTGCACTTTGTGTGTCTGTTCTTTGCCGTCTATTTTCTATTTTTTATTACTATTTTATTGATCATTCTAGCACGTTAGGGATTTAATTGTTTCTACACTTTGTACTGTATTTTCTTTGGTATTGTTTCATTTTAAATGTACACTGTACAGCACTTTGGTCGACCTCGGTCGTTTTTAAATGTACTATATGAATAAAATTGACATTGACATCTTGACACCGTTACAATCTGTGCAGTGTTAGCTTTGAGCCGCTAACAGGCTAGTGCTGGTAGCATGTAGCAGCTGGTTGCTATGGGGAATGATGTTTTGATGTGTTTTATTATGTGGAAATCGTCTTTCTATGTTTAACGATGAAAGTATTATGGTCTGTGTGACTGACGTTTGCAGAGATGTAGCTGATGTGGCTCCTCTTAGCACCCGAGCTGTGGAAAAACAAACCGGTTCTGTTCCAAGTTGAACGAATTGTGAACCAGAACCAGCTCTGGAACCGGTTTGGTGGAAAAGGAGGATGTTATCCATCACATAAAGCCGTCAGATATGGAGGCCTGGTGGAGGTGGAAGTCTTAGGGTGCTTTCAGACCTGTGGCCCGTTTGTTTTGTTCAGGGGCTAAATCGATACAGTTGTTTGGTTTCTCGTTTGTGGCGTTTGTGTTCACAAGGCAAACGTCTGTACCGTTTCAAAGCTGTTAACAAATACTATGAACTCTCTCATTGGTCAGAAATGAACGCGGAAGGAGTTTCCTCTTCCGTACCCGGGAAAAGCCCCTTTCACTTAAAGGGCGCAAAGTGCAGACGTCCGCCGGCGATCCCACTTATTTATGTCCTACTGGTGCAAAAGCGGACCGCCTGTTGTACACATGAATGGAGTTGTGTCGGTCGCTGTGTCGATTATGTTCTCACTCCAAACGAACCTCTAGGAGAACCTAACCCTAACCTCTCCTAGGAGACCCTAACCCTAACCCTAACCTCTCCTAGGAGAACCTAACCCTAACCTCTGCTAGGAGATCCTAACCTCTCCTAGGAGAACCTAACCTCTCCTAGGAGAACCTAACCCTAACCTCTGCTAGGAGATCCTAACCTCTCCTAGGAGAACCTAACCCTAACCTCTCCTAGGAGATCCTAACCTCTCCTAGGAGAACCTAACCTCTCCTAGGAGATCCTAACCCTAACCTCTCCTAGGAGATCCTAACCTCTCCTAGGAGATCCTAACCCTAACCTCTCCTAGGAGAACCTAACCCTAACCTCTCCTAGGAGATCCTAACCCTAACCTCTCCTAGGAGATCCTAACCCTAACCTCTCCTAGGAGAACCTAACCCTAACCTCTGCTAGGAGATCCTAACCTCTCCTAGGAGATCCTAACCTCTCCTAGGAGAACCTAACCCTAACCTCTCCTAGGAGAACCTAACCCTAACCTCTCCTAGGAGAACCTAACCCTAACCTCTCCTAGGAGATCCTAACCTCTCCTAGGAGATCCTAACCCTAACCTCTCCTAGGAGAACCTAACCCTAACCTCTCCTAGGAGATCCTAACCCTAACCTCTCCTAGGAGAACCTAACCTCTCCTAGGAGAACCTAACCCTAACCCTAACCTAGGAGAACCTAACCCTAACCTCTCCTAGGAGAACCTAACCCTAACCTCTCCTAGGAGAACCTAACCCTAACCTCTCCTAGGAGATCCTAACCCTAACCTCTCCTAGGAGATCCTAACCTTAACCTCTCCTAGGAGATCCTAACCTCTCCTAGGAGAACCTAACCCTAACCTCTCCTAGGAGAACCTAACCCTAACCTCTCCTAGGAGATCCTAACCTTAACCTCTCCTAGGAGATCCTAACCTCTCCTAGGAGATCCTAACCCTAACCTCTCCTAGGAGAACCTAACCCTAACCTGTCCTAGGAGATCCTAACCTTAACCTCTCCTAGGAGATCCTAACCTCTCCTAGGAGAACCTAACCCTAACCTCTCCTAGGAGAACCTAACCCTAACCTCTCCTAGGAGAACCTAACCCTAACCTCTCCTAGAATCTTGGCTCATGTGTTTTGTGCCGTTTCAGAGCGCGATTGCTGTGTTCACATGTACCAAACGATCCGATCTTTAGGGGGAAACGTTCCCTGTTCCGGAACAACTGCTCCAAACGGGACAGGAGTTTTTGAATTGAATTGAATTGAATTGAATTTATTTACAAATAATTTAAAAAAAAACACAAATACAGATAATAATCGAGGTTTGTAAAATGGGAATCCCCAGAAGCTGCTGTAGCTTATGAATAGGGGCCCAGTCACACAGCAGAACGACTATAAATTACACATAAAATACATATAGATACAATATATAACCTTATATCCCTATAACCTAAATAA